>NW_027495818.1:0-197324 GCF_021521415.1 Bidens hawaiensis | reverse complement strand
TGAGCACGGCTAACTGTGTAACAAGGCACATAAGTTTAATTACTACTCTCGTGCTCTTACGTATCTATTCTAGCCTCGGTCTTTCTTTTTAGGTCTTTATCATTTTTAAAAATTATCTTTTTGTATTAATTTATCATTTATTCTTTTCTTATACACCGTATGAGTCATACACATACTTATTCGTCATACATCTTTCCTTTATTTGGAAATTCACTTTGGCTCGTATACATTTTTAGGCGTCTAAGTCTCCTCCAGCGTATAAGTCACTCGCGTATAAGTCATTCACGTATAAGTTATCCTTCAAGCTCACCCTACCCGTATAAGTTATACGCGTATAAGTTATACACCGTATAACTTATACGTTGAGTATAAGTTATACGTTGTATAACTTATACGTCCCGTATAAGTCATGCGTTGCATAACTTATACTTATGCGCCCATTAACTTACGTGTCCCGATACATATGCGCCTCCATCCTTATACGTACATACATATGTGTTCAGGTACATATACGTGCATACATGCATATACGGATACACAAACTTATACGCTAACATCATATGCGTCCATACATATGCGCTCGTATAACATATATGACACATATGTTCAGATTTGGTTTTCCTTTACATGTTTTTCGGGTTTTTCAGTGATTCCGGAACCGTCGCCCGCCGTTAACCACACGGTTGGCCGGATTTTGATTGTTTATGACCCAGGTAGCTTCCGGTGATCCAGATCCAAGCAAAGGTGACCCTTAAGCTCGTTTTTGATTGATTAAACACCCGATTAAAGCTAGATCTAAAATACTAAATGAGCCGAACTTAACTAATGAGTTGAATGAATCCGACCCATGTTCATATTTTAACGTCAAGTTTATATTTTTATTAACCCTTAGACCCCGCTCTAAGGTTCCACAAATTTTTATAAAAACCAATATCAAATGAACGATCTTTAGGATAACACGTACCTTAAACGGACCGATTTTTAGGCTTAACGTTTGTCCGAGTTAAGCTTTGATGATCTCTTGTTATTGTAGATAATAAACAAACTTTATCTTTCTTTGATATGGTCCGAAATCTCTAGAAGATTTGGAGTGTGTGTTTTGAGTGTGTATGAAGGCTAGAAGATAAGAATGAGGGTTTTAGGGTTTTAGGGAGGTTTAAGGGGTATCAGCTTAAGCCCATGGACCTAAGTCCTATCATCATCCCTTATTTCATATTTCATTGTCCAAGCCCACACTATAATATTTTATTTAATTTTAACTAAATATTAACACACTCTTAATTAACGAAATTTCTTTTATTTTATATATATATTATTTTATTATTGTTATTATTATTATTATTATAGGTAGGAGGTTACATTAACATAAGGACTATGACAAAAGCTAATACATTTGTGTCAACGTAGCCTACCATGTTTGTCACAGTAGACACCTAGCGTACAGATTTGATGGACCACACACACATACATTTTTTATAGTATAAACAAAGGAAATTTGCATTAAAAAGTAGGCATCTTCGGTTAAGTTAGTTGCTTGTGTCGAACTATGCGTTACCGAAATCGATGTTACTAGTTTCAATCATGTTTTGTTTCCAACCATGTTTACTATTAAGATGCATGTTAACTTACCAGACACATTATAATTATTGTGTTTTAACTATGTTGGAGCAGCTAGGTATATTTAATCACCTCTGGCTATAACTTATATATTTAGTCGTATATTTATCTTCCATTTACAGGTGCCCACAGCGTGTTGCGAAACAAGAATACTATGGAGCTTTTTTAATGGAAAACCTACCTCTCGTGAAGTCATTGGTTGAAAAACTATCTCAAAACCTAAGCGTTCCCGTCTCTTGCAAAATCCGAATCTTCCCAGATTTACAAGACACATTAAACTATGCAAAAATGTTAGAAGATGCAGGATGTTCACTTGTTGCAGTACACGGGCGCAAACGCGATGAATAGATTTTAAAAATATCAGGGCAAACTGGGAAGCAATACGCGCAGTTAAAAACGCTCTTCGAATACCAGTTCTGGCAAACGGAAACATACGTCACATGGATGATGTGAAACGTTGCTTAGAAGAGACGGGTGTTGATGGGGTGCTTTCAGCCGACACCCTGCTTGAAAACCCGGCTTTGTTTGGTGGATTTAGGACCGCGGATTGGGTAACAGATGGTGAAGAGGGTGTTCAAGATGCTCAACTGGATCAAGCTGACTTGGTTGTTGAGTATTTGAAGCTTTGTGAAAAGTATCCGGTTCCATGGAGGATGATTCGGGAACATGTTGATAGGATGTTAGGGGAATGGTTTAGGGTTCATCCACATGTTAGAGATGATTTTAATGCGCAACACATACTCAGTTTTGAGTTTCTTTACGGTATGGTCGATCGACTTAGAGAGCTTGGTCTATCAAGGCCTCTTTATGTCAAGAATACTTGACCTGACTCGATGGTTTACAGGTCAGATATTAATTGTTTTTAGTTTTATTGATACATGTTATACATACACAACAATTAGGAAATTTTTGTTTGTGAATCTACTCATTATTAAACAGTAGAATTGTATGATTGTTGAAGCATGATGTAGAACCTCTTATTTCGAACATGTATTTTGATTTATTAGGAGCAAGAGTGTTCAAAATAACTGAAAACTCAAAAAAACTGTAAACTGAACCGTATCCATAACTAAAAAAAACCTATACGAATTGTGAATTTGGCTTTCGGATCGGATACTAACCGAATCCAAATTCCCAATTCGCTATTTGGATCTCGAAAATTTTGAATTCGGTTTGTTCGGATAAATCGATAAAACCAATAGGTAATGTGGTTTTTTTGTTTTTATATATTTCTATACATTTTATATTTACTAGTTCAAGTCTAATCCTCTATTTATTTGTTCTTGTTTTGTAGAGAGTGCGTCGATCGAGTGAAGTGAAAGATTTGGAAGTTCATTGTTTTGTTCTTGTTTGAACTTTGAATTTTGTGTTTTAAGATTGTTGTTGTGTTTAAAACTTATGATATTGCATTGTGTTTGATAATTGTTTTGGTAATCAGCTGATGCACATGATATATTATATAGATTCGTGTTTTTTGGTTGAATCTGGGTATTTTGGATTTTAACCGAAACCGATCCGAATTAAATTTGGATGAATTCGGTTCGGTTAGCGAATTTTGAAATCGGATTGGTTTGGTTTTCGGATTCAGGAAAAAAATTTCAAATCTGAACAACCAATCGAAACGGCCTGAATAACCGATAATCGATCCGATGAACCCCCGTAATTACGAGACATATTTGATGAATTGTAAGATTCTGAATATACCATCACGGTATGCTTATTTTTATCTTTGTTTTAGTGTAATTTTAATTTAAAACGGAGTTGCGTGCTATAATACACAAGTCGTTGAATGTACACGCGATTAAAGTTGTTTCAAGTTTTTTTATTATTTTTATTATAGGATTTTTATTTTTTTATAGATTTTTTGTTTTCCACTTACAAATTACGACTTTTAAAGTATCATATTTCATAAAATCCGAGTTTGCCTTTGTGTGCCTATTTTATAAGTGTTTTGTTTTGACGTGAATGGCGTTAAAAATTTTCACGGTTTTACATGTCGCAACATGCGGGTTTTAATACCAATTCACTATATGCCTACATTTTAGATTATAAAATGCTTGAATTGCATTACATGACATTTACTTTACTTTCAATTTCAAATGGTTATATTGAAAAATACAAAGTGGTGGCGATTAGTGGCTTATGAGGGCGTTGTCCGGTGATTATGGCAGAACTGGCTTCTGCCGCCCTCCGCGGCCACTCTGTCCACCACAAATTGAGCCAACAAATCCTTATTAGAAGACTTGATTAAATTCTCTTTACACAAAAACTCTTCACTAGACACCCTCTCAACCTCCCTATTACAATTATGCACAAACACATGGGTCTTATCATTCCCGCCCTTTTTGCTCCTGGCAAGAACTGCGGCGGTGAATACTGCTGAGATACTCCCCAGGCCTTCGGGCCAGTACCCGCGTGGACCGTCCACTAGAATCACGTCCCAGTCCAATTCATATAATTGGTTAGGAAGATCATTTAGCCCAATCTTGCAATCGGAGAACAAGAGATTTTGCACGGGTCGACACTCGTTATGCATGTGTTCTTTAACAGAAGTCACGAGCTCATTGAGCTCACTGATCTTGGTGGTGTATTGGACGTCATAAACCTCAATTTCTGGGTGCTTTTCCTCCATATAGGCAGCATAGTAGCGGTTTTCATCTATGAAAACCGTGCGGCCAAGGTGGTTCAAAGCAGTCCATAGTAGGGTTTCTTGTGTGAGCCCAAATACAAGAAAGTTACAAGGGGCGGTGCATTGTTTTAAGATATCGGATATCTGTTTTATATCGGTTTGTGTCATGTGGTTGGTGGTGTTGGTGTTCGCGGCATAGTGAATAAGTGCTTTGACTACTGATTTAGGTAGCGGTTGTTGTTGGTTAGTGGCGGCTGTGATACGTGTAGTGGTGGTTGTTTGAAACGATTCACGGGTGTAGACAAGGGTTAGAAGGGAGGCTAAGGCGAATATTGACACGAGGGTGATGAGCCAAAGGCGGTTCGGGTTTCCTTGTTTTTGAACGAAGGGATGAAGAAGAATATGTTTGGTGTTGCCATTATTAATGGTGTTCTTCATTATGTGTGTGTGAATGAAAGGTTTGGACTTTGGAGTGAATTTAAAGAAGGTTAAGAAGGAAATTGAATAGTTTAAATTAGTTTAAAAGGTAGTTTAAAAATTATTTTTATTTGATCATTGAAAAAGTGTAAATAAATAGTGGGAAAAGAAGGAAATGGAATCGGTGATGAGGTTAAGTGACACCAAACATATGATAGTGAGATAGTAGCTGCATTTGGGCACCTAATGTTTAGTTTACTTAATATGTTGACTTTTAACAAAGGAACCAATAAAAGACGGGTTAGATAGCAAAATGGCAAATTAGATGTTTTTATTTGTAATTTTATTTTTAATAATTTTAATATGGTCACATCATTTTTATTTTCAAATATTATTATCTTTATAAAACAAGCAGGATGAGTTTGGTAGATTCGGTGTCATGTCAACAGGGATTTGAGTTAAAACTAATTTGGGTAAAAGTGGCTTATTTTTAAACAATATCACTTTGTTTCGGATAAAAATTAGACTGGCTAATTAAGCAAAGTTTCTATTAAATTTTCAGATGAGACTAGTACATTGATTTGGCCAAATGACACATTTCAAGACCTTTTTCTCATTTTTAAGTGTGTTAAAAACCTGCTAACATCCAAGGTCTGGCATAATTAAAGTAATGACTTAAAACTTGTGGGATTAAAGTAATCTAGACAAGGGCATTATTGATCTATTCGACCGCAAAACCACTTATCAACTTTCTAACAAGTTTAACAAGTCTATTTAAGCAACCCTACTTTCTAACACTTATGATCATCTTCATCTAATGCGTTTTAGTAGCACATCGTTCATGCAAGCCATTTATTCCAAATAACTTATAAATAAAACATTAAGAATATGTTGGTGTTATCAAGAAAAGAAACAACTAATGTCAAATACTCTACGGTCTAACACATTCATTTTTAGTTTTTTAGACCATCTCCAATGGGGTGATGTGGCAAATGTTTGTGAGGCTGTGTATAGTAGGCGTGAGGTTGGGGCGACGAGGGGCGATTTCCGGTGAGAACACCACACCCCCCCCCGGCGAATTGTGGGGCAAGGTATTTGTCGCCGTTCTTCCCTTTTGATTTTATTATTATAATGGATTGTGTGTGATATATGTGTGTGTGTGTGTGTGTGTAACATCCTAAAATTTACATTAATAAATAAAAAGGAATTTATGTTTGTTAAACGTGTGTTCATATTTAATTAAGATTAAATATAATAAAGAGTATGGACTTGGGTGGGGAAGATGGAATAAGGGATGGGATGAGCCTTAGGTTCATGGGCTTGAGAGGGTATAAATACCCCCTTAAACCTCTCTAAAACCCTAAAACCCTCATTTCTATCTTCATAATTCCCTACACACTCAAAACACACACACAAACTCTCCCATTCACGCCCGCAAGTAGAAGAGGGGATCCAAGACCAAAACCGAACATAGATCTTGGTGAATCATAGCTATTCAAGCAAGATACGAGTTAGAGTTCTATATTGGAACTAGCCGTGACCTAACAAACAAGTAAAGGTGCGTTCTTTATCGTTAAAGGTTGTGTTTTTATGAACGGATTGCCATGAAATTTAATCCTAGAGTAGATCGGGTGTAGATAATTCATAAAGTAGCAAACTTGATGTTTAAAATGGACTTAACGAACTCATGGATATTTACGACTCATAAAGAAACCCTAGAGCTAGCCTTTAAATGTTTTAAACCCATAAAGGTTCAAGCTTTATAGATAACCGGGTTAAGTCTTAGCCGAACACGGTTAGGGGAACATTTATGGGATGATATATGACCATAATAGGTTGGTTAAGTCGTGAAAAACGTCCCTAAAGGACCAAACTGTTACAGCCCATTCGCATACAATACAGGTCATTCAATCACAATTCATATATATTCGAATACATGCTTATATCCGCTTACAATACGTGGTTCTAATACAATCACATATTCGAATACATTGAAGGACTCGATTACAATGGACTCATTCGAATACTTTGATTAAACTCGCATACAATGACAAACTCGCATACATGGTGTCATTTAGGGAATCCAAGACCAAAACCGAACATAGATCTTGGTGAATCATAGCTATTCAAGCAATATACGAGTTAGAGTTATATATTGGAACTAGCCGTGACCTAACAAACAAGTAAAGGTGCGTTCTTTATCGTTAAAGGTTGTGTTTTTATGAACGGATTGCCATGAAATTTAATCCTAGAGTAGATCGGGTGTAGATAATTCATAAAGTAGCAAACTTGATGTTTAAAATGGACTTAACGAACTCATGGATATTTACGACTCATAAAGAAACCCTAGATCTAGCCTTTAAAGGTTTTAAACCCATAAAGGTTCAAGCTTTATAGATAACCGGGTTAAGTCTTAGCCGAACACGGTTAGGGAACATTTATGGGATGATATATGACCATAATAGGTTGGTTAAGTCGTGAAAAACGTCCCTAAAGGACCAATCTGTTACAGCCCATTCGCATACAATACAGGTCATTCAATCACAATTCATATATATTCGAATACATGCTTATATCCGCATACAATACGTGGTTCTAATACAATCACATATTCGAATACATTGAAGGACTCGATTACAATGGACTCATTCGAATACTTTAATTAAACTCGCATACAATGACAAACTCGCATACATGGTGTCATTTGAATACATTATGGAACTCACATACATTGTGTCATTCGAATACATTATGGAACTCGCATACACTATACTTAATCGATTACATGGTGTGACCCGATTACATGACCTTATTCGAATACATATACTCAATCGAATACAACCTGACTCGAATACATTATAGGGGTTCAAATACAATATAAGGACTCGCGTACAATGGCTACATCCGAATACATATACATTCGAATACACACATACAATCGAATACATATATACAGACTCGAATACCCCAATGTATTCGAGTAAAGGGTATGTTGGTGTGTTTACATGTCCTTCGAATCCCTTATGTTTCGAATACAAATTGTATTCTAAATAACCCATTCGAATACAAAAAGAAAGAAAGATTTAACCAAGGGTTAAGTATTCGATTACAAAAGGAAATAAAGAAAGGAACACATTGTACTGAAATACAAAGTATTTGAATTCATTAGTGTTGAGGGTAAAATTATATTCTAAGTAAATTATATTCTAATACAAGACCATGCCTATGAATACAATACCTTGTAAAGCCATTAGAATAGACCAGACTTAGCCATTTTGGCTGAAACTTGAATAATGTGAATAGGATAAATATTGATATACGAAATTAAGGTACAGTTAGCGAGCACAGTTAAGGAGAGGACTAACGATTAACGGAGAATGTAACAGGATCCAGGTGAGTTTCTAGCCCCACTTCCTTGTTATGTTTTCAATGATGTGTGCATACTCGATGTGATAGTTAATACACTTACCTTAAATGGTAAGTGTATGCCATGTATGATTTATGTGATAAATAATATATATCTTGAATGTGAACGAACGCTTGTCGGTACGTGAACGATCTTCGGATATTGCACGTATTGACAAGGAATGTATGCATATGAAATACGAATGTGTATGAAAGGTATATGTATGACATGTGAGTATGTATGAATGTTAAGGTAAGTATATATATATATATATATATATATATATATATATATAAAGGTATAGTACAATATGGGTATGTAAAAAAAGTATGCACGAGTGTGGAAGAAGGAAAGGGATCAGACCCTAGTAATATCTGACATAGAGAAGTAAGGGATCAGACCCTATTAATATTTGAGATAGAGAAGTAATGGATCATACCCTAATAATATTTGAGATAGACAAGGAAAGAGGGATCAAACCCAAATAATATCTGAGATGGAAAATGAGAGAGATCAGGCCCTAATAATATCTGAGATAAAAAAGGAAAAGGGATCAGACCCTAAGAATATCTAAGATAGAAGGAACAATAAGTATGTAGCATAGAAGTAATGAAATATGAATATATGTATGAATGTATTAAATGAAAGTAATAAGTAAATTACTTAATGTGTATCTTCATATGCATTTATAAAGGTAAGTGTATGTATTGCATGTTGAATGATTAACTAGAACACACCCAGTATAGCAGACTTTTAGTATGCATGCATGTGAGTAGAATGAGGCAGCTGGCTTGAGCAAGGCACGTGGCAGGTGAATAAGAGGTTGGCATCTGAAGACCTAAGATGTTTTATGTTATTGATGTTTAATTTGAAAGACAAAATGTTTGTTTAAGACAAGTTATGAATTGTTATGTAATGTTTAATGAAAGTTTTAATATTCCGTGAAAATTTTATTTAACTATGATATTTAGAATTGTGTTTATGAGTAAATCCAACATCCAATGTAGGGTACCGGTAACGGGGCCTTACAATGTGTGTGTGTGTGTTTGTGTGTGTGTATTGGGCTACAACATCATTACACCCCGAAAACAAAAACTCACCCTTTGATGACTGGGCGCCACATGGTGCAAAACGCCCATTTTGTAGCCCCTCCACTACACGTAGCCTGAGAGTTTTATAAGAAAAGAAGATGATGTGGAGGTGAGAGAAGATAAAGAGAGAAAAATTCCTTTGTGAAGTAAGAGAGAAATGAATAGAGTGTTATTAGATGATACACAAATGCAAAAATTTTAATCTTGCATTGGTTGGTGATGGTCAGATGGTGTCATTTGACTCATTTCTCTTTTCCCTCTCATCTTTCACCATATGTCTTTACCACATCAATACAAAGTAACTTTTTGTCTCTTTTATCTATTGTATATCTAAGGGGATGTTTGTTTACATCTGAATAGAACCATTCAGATGGAAACATCTGATTCATTCAGACTTCAGACGGTTTGGTTCCGGACTAAAAAACATCTGAATAGTTAAAATTGGGTATGAATCATTCAGACTCATGTTGTTGCTGAATGGGACAGAGACTTATTCAGATCTGAATGAACCAGACAACCCCTAAATCATACATGTACCATGAAATTGTCAGTCTTTGTCCTTTAAACCTTTTTCTAAATAAACAATTAACTAAAAACTCTAAAAGTTTTATAAAAACTAAATCTCAATGATACAAAAATTAAAAGACTAGACAACAATGATATAAAAATGTTGCGTATTTTACACATAAACTAGCAATTAATTATGTCACAAACCATGGTGAACTTAATTATAATCATATTGTAAATTAGAGAAAATTACGTTTTGAGTCCCTAGGGTTTTAGGGTGGAGTCACGTTGAATCCTTGAAAAAGATGAACTCCTCGAATCCTTGTCGTTTAATAATTGAACACGTTGAGACTCAACGGTTGAGTCCCTCCATCTAACTGGCGTTAGCCAAGACGTTAAATTGAGGGCTATTTTTGTCAATTTCCTTTTGATATTACATTTACCCTATCTAAAAATCACTTTACCCTAACATCAAAGTTACAGTCTCCGTTCTTCATCAGCCGTCGTTCCCTATCTTCTTCATTAATCAAAATCACTTTCATTGTAATATTGAAGCCATGGTCATCTTCATCATCGCTGGTCTTCTTTGTCACACCCCAACCTACGGCGGAAATGTCGGGGCGAACTAATTGCTCACAGCTTTTCAAAGGTTACTATCATGCAAAATTATATAAATGGCAATATCTATTTAATTTATTTAAATGAAACAATTACAATTAAGTACATCAAGTATAAAGAAAACTACAACAATGATTAATTAAGTTTGTATCCTAGAATGCATCTCTACGCGATCTTCATCTTGCTAAACAACTAAGCTGATAACCTGCAAATGCGTATAAAATATATTTTTGTCAACAACACATGTTGAGTGAGTAAAACACCATTTAAGACACAACAGTAATAATATATATATATATATATATATCATATAAAGAAAGATGCAAACTATTCCCGTGAGAATAAACAGTTAAACCATAGCACATACACAAACAATCAACCATAAAGAAAGGGCTAAACCGTTGCCATGCGAATGGGCATTGGTTACCAATAATGAGGTGTCGGTGAAACCATTGTCAATAGGCCTGTTCACGAGCCGAGCTGAGCCCGAGCCAGGGCCAGCTCGAGCTCGAGCTCGAAGTTCAATCGAGCTGGCTCGGCTCGAACTCGAAAACCACATCGAGCTGGAAATTTGAGCTCAGGCTCGGCTCGATTTTAACTAGAGCCAGCTCGGCTCGACTCGATTTGGCTCGAAATTAAATAAAAGTAACAATAAAAATATGCAGCATTCAAGTCAAACTAAACAAACAATCCATTAAAATCAACATCAACCTAATACATAATAAGTTTAATACGTCCAAAACAACACCATCTAAAACAAAATAAGTTCAACATGTTCAAAATCAAATCAAAAACTAAATAAACTCAAAGGCAAAGCCCGCATCAAGCCATCAACTAACACTTCCACAATACCAACTTTCAACAATATGTTTCCTGTTAAAACAAGAAAAGAAAAGAAATTTTTTAGAATTGATAGCAAATGGAAATTACAGCAGGTATTCAAAACTAAACTGAATATAAATGTCAATTTTCATAGTCTCACAATAACAATGCTTCAAAACCAACATTAATGTTTTTCTACCTAAATAAAATTAGTAATTCACATAACATAATCACGATATACCTTTTGTCAAATGGTTATAAGACCATTCATTAGATAAATTGAAAACTGGCCATGTGTCGCTTAAGATATGTCGTAGGACGTCCAGCCATATAAAGGTATCTCTTTTTACAATGCTTGCACATACATTTCTTCACAATGCTTGCAAGACATGTGAATATTATACCTTGCTCGAACCTTTTTTGCATGCTTAACATGTTGTTGCAGTAACTCCTTAGCAGACAAGTGTTAGACATCTTCGGTTTTCTGAAACCAAATAAGGGTAAAACGGTCATTTGTTAGGGATACAAAGAATGTGGTACAAGTGTACATATGTACAAACCTCCTCAACTTCCATGTCATTATCGTTTCTTGGTTCTACGATGGCTGCAGGCAGTGGCTTTGGAAGAGGCTTCACATGATCCACATATTGTGGCTGTCAATGATTGATGGCATCCGATTAACAAATGATATAATGAAGAAATCTTGCAAATTAAAAGCAATGCTTGAAAAAGATCATAATACATACTAGCAAACAAAAGAGTATGATGGCATATGATCATATATGCCTGAAAATGTATTATTTACAGAGCAACCATAGGTAGAAAAAATGCTTAAATTGAGGCTGGAGTGGTATAACTGTTAAAACTTAAAAGTGGAAAAAACAATATCTCACATGTTATAAAGAACATTGTTGACTTGCTAAAGTGGTCAACAAGTGTGCATATTCAGCCATTACCAACAAAAATAATTATTTGATTTTAAAATATTTCCTTTACATGGCTTTAATTTACCAATATGCATTGTATGCTAAAATATGTGAGAATAGAATAGAGATGTTAATATGTTATGTTAATGTTTTGCAATTAGGTTTACAAGTGGGTTTATGTTGGGCTGGATTCTTTAAATGAAGCCTATATGTTAAATAATGGATATTTGGAGTTTGGACTAGATAATTCTATGTATACATATAAAAATCTAACTATACTATTAAAGTAATAGGCTTTAAGTCCATTTCCCCCCTTCCTATTGGTTGGTGATCATACTTTCCATGTATATCAATGACTTCTCTATTTTTCATCTTAATAAAATAAATCAATAATATATTTAAATAAGATTCATCAATGTTATTAAAGTATTCTCTTTCATCTTTCATTTAATGTTTAATTTTGAATTTTGAATATTTTATAATTATGTTTGAACTTAATAATTCTAACTATAATTATGTTTTATAACTAATTTTGTTTTATTACTTCGTATTTTTGGTTGATTTCATTCACAACCTTTTTTTCTTCACATCATATAATAGATAATATATAATATATAATTTAGATAATTACTTGATATTTCATCATTAGAAGAGATTACGGATTTAATATAGAGATTGGTGATTTTAAATATTCTAATTGATTATATTGGATTTAAATCAAATAATATACAATAATTGATTATAGTAAATATAGTAAAACTTAATGATGGTTAATAATAACAAATATACGTAACAAATAATCAAATCAAATAATATAGAGATCGGTGATTTTACCTATTGACTGATTTAAATAATTGGTGATTTTAAATATTCTAATTGATTGTATATTGGATTTGATAATTAGTGTTCAATTGTATTCAAATTCTGTTAATTTTAATAAATAAAAACAAAATTAGTAACTTTTATTTTCATACCTTATATGAATTACATTACATAATATATGGTGTTATAATTGATGTTTAAATATAGTCAACATTTAGATTAAATAATATTACAGTTATACTAATCTAATTTTGTAACATTGCATTTTAGTATTTTCAAAATTTGAAAATCCATTAATTACGATTTCCCTTCTATTCGTTCTTACTATAAGTTTTTTGAAAATTTTTGAAATTTCCTAAATTTTTGTTTCTAATTAATTACCTGTATACCTTCCTTCTATAATTCAGTCTCCCATAATTCGTCTCAATTGATTAAATATTTGATTAACCATCCTTAAGAATTACTATAAATACAAATGTTGACCTATTGACTGATTTAAATAATTGGTGATTTTTTAATATTCTAATTGATTATATTGGATTTGATAATTAGTGTTCAATTGTATTCAAATTCTGTTAATGTTAATAAATAAAAACTAAATTAGTAACTTTTATTTCACACCTTATATGAATTACATTACATAATATATGGTGTTATAATTGATGTTTAAATATAGTCAACATTTAGATTAAATGATATTACATTTATATTAATCTAATTTTGTAACATTGCATTTTAGTAAATTTCAATCATATGATTTAGTATTTAAATATATCCTAATTTATTATAATTTTATATATTATATATACGGTATTTTTATGCATTAGATATTTAGATATACGGTAATATAATTGATGATTTACTATATTAATGTAAATACATAAATTACTAAATTATATTTCTACATTAATAAGTTACATTCCTTATGATTAAATATAATCTAGATTTAAAGATATTAATTTAATTCATTTTTATGTATAATATTATAATTTAATTTGATCACATTACATTTACGTAATTCAAATTTTTGGAAAATCAATTATTCCTCATTTCCTAATTTTCGTCCATACTTTAAGTTTATTGAAATTCCCTAATTTTTTGTTTTAAATTAAATCCATATATACATTCCTTATATATTTCATTCTCCCAAAATTCAATCCGTATAAATACTTTACTTTCACACCATAATTCTTACACTATCCCACCATCTTAGCAAAAATGATTGTCTTTATTTCTAAGGTTTCTATTTTTTCTTGTGTTATATCATCCATTTTGTTATTTAGTATTTGGCTTAAAACTACTATTTTTAATACATTAATTTTTTGTTTATATTTTTACCACTAGGAAAATGGAGCCAACAAACATCACCATGTTGAACCAATTGGATGTTCTTAACAATGAGTGTATCCTGAAGGTGCGTATTTTAAAACTTTGGCGTCCGAAGGACAATTCAAAGCCCGGGGAGGATTGGTCGATCGAAATGATTGTGCAAGACGAAATAGTATTCTTACACATTCATTAATTTTTATATATCATTCATACAATTTTTTACTAATGTTAATATTAATGTTTCAGGGTAATAGAATTCAAGCTTATGTACGGAAGTCTTGCCTTCCCAAGCATGATGTTTTATATCAATTATAATTATTTTTGTTTTATGTTTTTGTTTGTATTTATATTAATAATTATATGATTTTTTTTTCTTATAATCTCTTTAGGTTATACATCAAAATCGAAGATTCAATGGAGATCTTCACTATTTCGTTTTTTCGGTAACGCGATTCAAATTTTCCGGTTGTAAATTCTAACATCAATTTTAATTTTTTCACATGATTCAAATCTTCCATAATTTGTAATTTATTAATTATGTGATATTAATATTTAATTTTATCATTTCAGGTTATTGTCCCCAACTTGATATAGCTAATTAATTTCATGGATTGAGGATTGTTTGATAAGATGCCTTTTTATTTTTGTTTAATATTAATGTATATTTCTGTTAGTATTCATATATTTATTTATTTTTCATAATTTATGTAATTTAATTGATTATTATATAATCCGAAAATGAAATTTAGTTGATTATTCTATATGTAAGACATTAAGTTATCTATAGTAAGATAATCAATCTTATATTGTTGTTGGTCAAAGTCCAATTAATTTACCAATGTCAACGCAATTTAAAAGTATGTACATATGTATATATGTGTGTGTGTGTGTGTGTGTGTGTGTTTAATCATAATTACATTTAGTTATGTTTATTTTGTGTCACTATTTTATAACCATAGTCCTCAAAGTTTTATGCTATTTTAATAATTTTATAAACTTTAAAACTTTAAAGTGTACTCAAAGGTAAATTTTGTAAATCAATTGTCAAACATTTCATAATGTGTAGCATTACTACGATTGAAACTTATTATTTTTAAAAGGATTTTCAGTTTTAAATTTTAAACTTTTAAATTTAACTTGTCAAACATTCCATAATGTCTAAATGTACCATGATTAAAAATTCATTATTACTAAAAATATATCCAATTTTAAATTTTAAAATTTACAATAACTTAAATATTTTTACAGTCTGGTCAAAAAAATCCATAAAAGATATTCAAATTTCGTCAACATTAACCAAAACAATCAAACTTTGGCCTTTAAATGTATACAAGTATGCTTTGTGATGTTAAATTTTCCTTACCTATTGTTATGAATTTAATGATTTATATCATCACTAAATCTAAATCTAACTCTAAATGCATTTTGACATGCCTTGGAATATTGTAAGGTTAATTTATCCAACGATGTATATTGAAATAAAGTTTGTATTGTCTTCCTTAGTGCTATTTTCTATGACAATTCGATTTTGAAACATAACAATTTTTTTTCTATTGTATTCATTAGTGCTATTTTTATCATTCAAAAGTATATATATATATATATATATATATATATATATATATATATGTGTGTGTGTGTGTGTGTGTGTGTGTGTGTGTGTGTGTGTGTTTATCATAATTACATTTAGTTATATTTATTTTGTGTCACCATTTTATAACCATAGTCCTCAAAGTTTTATGTCATTTTAATAATTTTATAAACTTTAAAACTTTAAATTGTAACTCAAAGGTAAATTTTGTAAATCAATGGTCAAACATTTCATAATGTGTAACATTACTACGTTTGAAACTTATTATTTTTATAAGGATTTTCAGTTTTTAAATTTTAAACTTTTAAATTTAACTGGTCAAAAATTCCATAAATTCTAAATGTACCATGATTAAAAATTCATTATTACTAAAAAGATATCCAATTTTAAATTTACAATAACTTAAATATTTTTACAGTCTGGTCAAACAATCCATAATTAACCTATTAATGTAATTATGATATTAATTATTCTAATTATTATTAGAATTCAAAAACATATTAAATCATCTCATTTACATTATATAAATATTAAGGTTGAAAACCCAAACCATTATAATCTCTCTCTGTTTCGGATTACTATCTCCATCATTGCCAATTCCGATAAGGAAGATTAATTATTTTCCGGTAAGGTTTAATTTGATACTCTAATAGTCGATTCTCATATTATTCATTATTTCATTAACAATTCTTTTTCTTTTCCCTTTTTGTTTGTATTGATTTTAATAATTTTATAATTTTCTTATAATCTCTTTAGGTTTCATATCAAAATAAAAAAATCAATGGAGATGTTGAACTATTACGGTTTTCCGGTAAGGTATTATGGAAAATACTATAATACCAGATGGGTTATTAGCATCTTTAGTTGAAGTCATAACAAGTTCAAGTCAATATTAGAGTGTATACAAGTTATGGCTCTATGAATCGTTAAACAAGTCATATAAGCCAATTGATGTTTCTAAATGTTTAGTTATTAGCTATTAAAAAAACCAATTTGTTCCTTTTTATACTAATCTTTGACAACAACGAAATGCTACAAATTAAAGTATAAACCTTGTATAAAAAGAAGTATTTACGGAGTTGTAAATATTAAATTTATGATACTTTATTAAATCATATAGTTAGATTGCATAGACTTTTGTTCGTGTTTATTTTAAATTACACTTCAATAAGTTCTTCCTACATCTTGTCAAAGTGAAAGGTACTTAAACTATAAAAAAACACGAGGCTCATAGTTGGATGCCAATCCTTACATGTTGAAGAGATAAAATAATTTGCGAATTAATTATTGGATATAGGTGAATGGAATGTTGGGGATGGGGGTTCAAATGACGACAAATGAATGTACAAATTCCCGATGATCTTCTAATTAACAATTCATTATATCCAGTAAATGATTTAATAGACTTTGTGTACCCTTCGATTTTAGACAAGTTCAATGAACTTACTTTCAAGAACGGGCGATATTTTTGGTTAAAATTATTTGTGTTTATTAGATGAATAATATAACATTCAAATATATAATCAAATTTCTTGTAACATCCCGTTTTATAGTTTTGGTTAATAAATGAAAATACAAGTTATATTGAGTCAGGCTAGTGTTGGGTTAAATGGATATGGGTTATGGAGTTGGGCTATGAAAGAAAGAGGAAAGGACCATGGGCTTAAGCCTATGATCCATAAGTATATAAGTCATAAATGCCCATTAATAATTCATTTCACACATTCCGTACACCTCCCAAAACACACACTTAATCTCTCTCTCTCTCTAGCCGAAATCACCAAGGAAACCAATCCCGACCCAAGGTATGATAGTATTTTGTGGTATGAGCTTAAATCCGTTAGTTATGGTCACGAAACGACGAGCCGACACCGTTAAACCGTTTAAGTCACGAGATCCGGGTGGAATCGGGTATAAACCGAACCTATGATGAGCTTAGGGGTCACCCTAGCTTAGATCTGGATCGAACGGGACGAAAAACGGTGAAAAACGAGTTAGAACTCGTTTTTCCGGCGAATCCACGGTTTTCTGGCGGTGGCGCCGGAAAAGTTAATACGAGGTATGAATGTCATAGAATGTTCTGACCTAACCCTAGTTCGCTAAGGAATAACTAGCGAATTAGAGGTAATTCACCAGCTGATTCGCTAAGGAAAGATTAACGAACTAGCTGTAGTTCGTATCCAATTCGTTAAGGGATTAAGATAACGAATTACCCTTGATTCGTTATAGTCATTCGTTAACAGAGATAACGAATTAGAAGGTCCAGTTCGCTACTTGGACTGGTTCGCTTTATGGACTGGTTCGCTTTATGGACTGATTCGTTAGAGGGTCCAGTTCGTTACTATGACCAGTTTGTTAAGAGAAATGTAACAAATTAGAAGTTTAACGGAATGACAATAACAGTCCCTGGACTTATTCTAAGAATGATTTAACTACAAAGAAGCCCTTGGACTTTAAGTAGCAAATTATTTAATGATTCAAAATCCTAATGGAAAATGTGTTAAGGCAGCTTAACCCCAGGCAGGGGCTCTGCCCCTTGGACCCCGCTAGGGGCTGCGGTGAACGCAACCGCATTGAGGTGAGTTTCTAGCCCCACTTCCTTGTTATGTTTTCGGGGCTGTGTGCATACTCGATGTGATTGTTAATACACTTACCTTACGTGATAAGTGTATGCCTTGTATGATTTATGTATGATGACTGCTTGACGGTGTGTGAACGATCTTCGGATATTGCACGTGCCGTCAAGTGGTAGTTACAGGTATGATTGATATGTGTGATGTATGAATGATGTAGGTATGAATATATAAATGTTGTATGAACAATGTATGTATGGAATGTTGATGGTACGTGAACGCTCTTCGGAGATTGCAGATATTGTCAAGGAAGGTATGTAAATGACAGGTATGTTATAGTAGTACGAATGTAGGGAACCGACTCTAATAGTATCGGCGAATGAAGGGAACCGACCCTAATAATATCGGCGAATGTAGGGAACCGTCCCTAATAATATCGGCGAATGTAGGGGACCGACCCTAATAATATCGGCGAAGGTTATAGGGCGGAATGCTCTTTAAAACGTATATGTATGAATAAAAGTATGTAAGTAAGTACGAAAGAAAGAATGAAAGTACGTATGTGTAACATCCTAAATATTATAATGTCAAATAAATAAAGTTACGTTTAGTGATTTTGCGTTATTAATTAATTAATATCGAGTAAAGAACGGATCATGGACTTAGATTAATTAAGGTGGGTTAAATGGGAATGGGCCTTAGGTCCATGGGCTTTAAGGGATATAAATATCCCCTAAACCAACCTAAAACCCTAAACCCTCATTCATTTCCATCTTAATCTCTACACACTCAAAACACACACATACACTTACACCTATATACGGCCGAGAGCAAGAGTGGGATCCAAGACCAAGTAAACGAGATTCTTGATAGATCCTTCAATACGCAAGATAAATACAAGATCTATGGTCCGTGACTAAGCCAAACAAACACGAAAAGGTATGTTTTGATCTTAAAGTTTACGTTTTTATAAACGTTTAGCCTTGAAACATTAGAACGAGAATGGATCGGGTATGAGTGAAACGTAAAGATCTAAACTTGATGATAAAACCACCTAATGGACCCGTAAACATAAACGGCTAGCTAAACCGTAGTTATGTTATTAAAGGTTTTAAGCCGAAAGGTCCAAACTTTATGTCTTTCCGGGCTAAGTTTTACCCGAACAAGGCCATGGGAATGATCGCGGAGTTAGTTAACGTAATATCCAAGAAATTCTCGATGAAATAAGGGTGATTTTGATGATTAAGATTGAACGGAGGCGAATGCTGAATAACTTCACCTGCAAGCCAACTTCGCCTTCATGCAAGTTAGCTTGCAAGCAAGTTCGCCAGCCAAGTTCGCCCCTGACAATTTCGCCACAATAATTCGGTGTCAAGGTTAACTTCGCCTAAGGCCAAGTTCGCCAAACTGTAACTTCGCCTGGTGATAAGGTCGCCCATGATAACTTCGCCTAAGGCTAAGTTCGCTAATCTCAACTTCGCCTGGCATATGTTCGCCTAGGGTTAACTTCGCCGAACACTAACTTCGCCTATGCTTAAGTTCGCTAACGATAAGTTCGCTTATTGTTAAGTTCTCTTAATGATAAGTTCGCTTATTGTTAAGCTCGACCCCAGCCAGGGGCTCTGCCCCTTGGACCCTGCTAGGGGCTGCCGCCCCTAGACCCCGCTGCCAGGGGCGCTGCCCCCGGAACCCCGTTCGTTGTGGGTTATATAAAGGTTGAAATACTACTAAGTAGTAGTAGTTAATTGATACATGTAAATATTATACAGTTAGCCGTGCACAGCTCAAGAAGGGAATAACGATTAACGGAGAGCGTAATAGGATCCAGGTGAGTTTCTAGCCCCATTTATGTGTTATGTTTTCGGGGCTGTGTGCATACTCAATATGTTTGTTAATAGGCTTATCCTAAGAGATAAGTGTATGCCTTATGTGAATAATGTGAAATGTATGAATGATTGCTTGATGGTACGTGAACGATCTTCGGATATTGCACGTACTGTCAGGTTGTAACGCTATATATAAGGTAAGTATGATATGTATGCTTATGTGTATGAACGTGATAAAGTTAATAAAAGAAGGAAAGGATGGTTGTATGGTTGTATGGTTACGAAAAGGGTACCGAGCCCTAATAATACTCGAGGTATGATGTATGGTTGTATGGTAACGAAGAGGGAATTGAACCCTACTAATATTCGAGAACTAGGGAACCGAACCCTACTAATATTCGAGGAAAGAGGGTACCGAGCCCTAATAATACTCGAGGAAGGAGGGTACCGAGCCCTAATAATACTCGAGGAAGGAGGGTACCGAGCCCTAATAATACTCGAGGAAGGAGGGTACCGAGCCCTAATAATAATCGAAGAATGTAGGGCGTAATGCTCTTTATAACGTAAGATATGAAAGCAAGTTAGTATAAAAGAAAGTAAGAAAGTATGAAAGTATGAAAGTAGGATTGAAAGAATATGAGTTTGTGTGTATTGTATAGTGTATGATTAACTAGAACTCACTCAGCGTAGCTGACTTTTAGTATGCACGCAGGTGAGTAGGATGAGGCAGCTCGCTTGAGGGGACACGTGGCGTTGAATAAGAGACTGGAATCAGAAGGCTCAAGACGTGATATGTTTTAATTACTTTGTTTTTGAAAGACAAGTTGTTGTTTAAGACAAGTTTGGAATTGTTACGAAATGTTTTATGAAAGTTTTTAATGTTCCGCGAATGTTTTAATTAACTCTGATATTAGAACTGCGTTTATGAGTAAATCCAACACGAAAGTAGGGCTACGGGTAACAGGGCCTTACAGTATGTAAGTAAGTGTGTAAAAAGATATGAAGGTATGTACCTCCGGGTGCACATACTAGTATGTGAATGTATTGTATGTCGTCAGGTTAACTAGAACTCACTCAGCGTAGCTGACTTTTAGTATGCACGCAGGTGAGTAGAATGAGGCAACTTGCTTGAGGGGAAGCACATAGCATGGATTTGAAGACACTGGCATCTCAATGAAGTGTTATGTTATGATGTTTTAAAAGACTATGCTTTATGTTTAAATAATTTGAATGCCCATTAAGACATGAAAGGATGGTTATGCAATATAATGGTTTGAATGTTTTAATATTCCGCGAATGTTTTTATTAACTCTGATATTATGAACTGCGTTTATGAGTAAATCCAACACTAAAGTAGGGCAACCGGTAACGGGGCCTTACATTTCTTTACGTGACGAATTTCCTATTTTCCACCCGTGTACTACACGGGTTAGTAACCTAGTATATAATAAATCAAAATAAATAATTCGAGCCTATCGAGCGAGCTCGAGTCGAGTCGGGGCTAGCTCAGGCTCGGCTCGTTTAGATATCGAGTCGAGCTCAGCTCGGCTCGTTTACAATCGAGTCAATTTCGAGCGAGCTTTTTTCGAACGAGCTTCGAGCCATGAGCTTTTTGAACAGCCCTAATTGTCAATGCGTCGGACGCCGGCCACTACGACGGTCGTATGATCATACTAGACTGAGAATATGTTGGACCTCTCTGAATGCGGTTCAAATAAAACAAGTAAGCAAATAGCAAGTTAAGCATAAACTAATATACACGCAAGGATTAAACAGTTGCGGTTTTGAATACAAGATAATATCGAAATACTGTAAATACACATATGTCCCCAAAATGTGGAAAACAAGTAAAAAGAGGGGAGTGTTACTCACCTGATCGGATGAACGAAACACAAGTGATGATGTGAGAAAGATAAATCATTATGGATACACCGACAAGTATTCCTAGTTAAATAATAATATGAATTAGTTATAAAAGATATACACGATTTAATGCATTAAGATTTCTATGTGATTGGACTTAAGTATTGTCATTCATGTGGTTATTGATTGAACGATTGATCTCTACGGATTATTTGTTATTGTGAAATCATTATTATTAAAATATACTTATAATATTTATAAATACAAATATATATACATATATATAAATACGTGTGTATATAAATATACGTAACAAAAGCTTTTAACGAAAGTTTGGCAAAAGATGTAACTTAATGAATGTCGGTTTTCGTAAGATGATTATTTATATCTACTTATTAAATTATCATTTATTAGAAATTAACTATATCAATTAACAAAAACTAAAAATTAAAATCCTAAAAATCCGGGTGGCCGGGTTCGAACCCGCGACCACCAGGATCACAACATATTAACCAAACCAACTGCTCCAGCATGCCAATTGAGAGTAAACTGAAAACGATTAGTTATATTCATAATTGACCAGAAGCCCCCAAACTGAATACAAACCCTAGAGTCACAATCCGTTAATCCGATAAGTTTTGGTTCAATTAAGCTTAGGGTAAACGTTATACTGATCAAAACGATCATGCTACATAATTTAAATACCTCGAATGGTTCTGATTTGATGAAGAACAGCGAGCCAAAACCGACGGACAGAAACGGGAACAGAACGCGCATGCACTGGCTTAAAAAATGTAATTGATTAAGGGGGTTTAGATCGCCATGTCATGGGGAAGGTGAGGATGAGGTTAATTAAGTTATCATCATCTCTAAATCTAATCTCACTATAATGGTTTAGTCGGTTTATAAATTGACATAATAAAGATCATTTTTGATCAATTTCCTTAATTATAACGTTGGTGTAATTTAGCATATACACGATTGGAGCAAATCAATTCCAACTATAAAGCGAGAATTATGGCGGAAGTTAAGAAACAGGTTAGGGTTTAGGGTCAAACACGGGTTACGGGTTTGGTTTTGGGTCACAAATGGGTTATTTGAATCTGATACGTTATAATAATAATATAATATATTTTCACATTAGTCCCTGGAGATGAAAGGTGGAAACAAAGTTGGGTAAAAGTTTTAGTTTGGGTAGTTTTTGCCAAAATATGAAAGTTATAATTATATTTTTATATAATTAATTAAACCATAAGATAATAAAATCAATTTACTCGATACACGCGATATTTTACGGATATAAAAGCGGGTCGGGTAACGGATATAAAATATAGTTCGAAAACCCGAGTTGTTACAGTCTCCCATACTTTAAGGAATTTCGTCCCGAAATTAAATAATACTATAACAAAACCATTACATCTTGAGGAAAGGAGAATTTTGGATAGAACTTTTAAAATTTATCATAACACGGAACTTTGAATAGTCAAAACGGCGCTCCAAATGAAAATCTGATAAGGACACTTATATATAGGATGTACCAGCGGCGTATCCACCATGTCCTTATCATCTCTGCATTTGTACCGTTATCTCAACTACTTTCGATTTTAGATTACGACACACAATTGCACGCATTATGATTTCCATGCGAGGACTTTGGTAATTATTTAGGCCTCCATAATTACTTAGATCGTCGGATGGTCCACATAACTCGTCTCATCGTGTGGTTTACAAAATGTTTGAAAGACATGATTTTTTTGTGAGAAAAATTATTAATTTATTATAAATATGAGGAAAGTGTTAATATTATAAGACCATTAGGAGTTGATTTATTTTAAGTGTAAAAGCAGCAGATTATATAAAATATCTCTTATAACGCAATTTATGGGAACTTTCAAGTTTGATTAATGTAATTAGTGAAAATTTTAAAGTAACTTAAAAGTTAAGAGAAACGGAAACATTGAAGTTGGGATAGATGATGCGTCGAAAATATCGATTGTGAAGTCTTTATGAGATTTATCACCTTAGGTGACAATATTTAAAATCTTGAAATCATACATATAATCGTTTAATAACCTTTGAATACAAATCCTCATTATAAAATTTGTTGTCATGACAATACCATATTTATGTATATATATTTTAAAAAAATGCTTCATAAAATACGAGCATGGCACGTAAACCATTATTATCATTTTTATTATTATTATTTTTATATAATTTAAAAGTGATTATTTGAACACATGAGATTGTTATAAACACATTAATTGTATATATATAAATAAATAATTTTTTGGGGAAAAACGAAACTTGCATGTGTAGGGAGGGGTTTTAGGCTTCGTATGGTGAATGGTTTGGAAATTTTTATGGTAAGTGTGAGTGTTTAGGTCCGTTTGGATAGTTGAGTTTTCTTGAGTGGAGTCGATGGGGTTTGTTGAGTTTAGGTCTTTTGAGTGAGTTAAGCTTGGATGATTTGTGTGAGTAGTGGTTGGGCTATTAGGATGATGCTTTGTTATTTGAGTTCGGGTAAGTTGATGGGTTGGGTAAGTCGACCTTGACTAGTTTGGGTTTAGATTCGGTTTATACATGTATTTAGTAAGGAGTGTTTGGGTTCCTATTTTGATATCAAACTCTATGGTTGGATGTGAACGGTGTGGCGATATGGTTTGGTGAATTGACATAGCATGGGTCGAAGGATTTGAGTCATAGTTGGGTAAGTTTTGGTTATTGTATGTTCAAGGTATTTTGTGGGTGTGTTTGTCGGTTGTTGGTGCATTTTGTGACCGTCGCTATGCAATTTAGACCAGCGGAACGCCACAGGCGAAGTTAGCACAACTTCGCCTTAGGCGAAGTTAGAACAACTTCGCCAACGGCGAAGTTGTAACAACTTCTGCCTTAGGCGAAGTTATCACAACTTCGCCATAGGCGAAGTTAGGAACAACTTCGCCTACTGGCCCAAGCCCAAGCCCGAGAAGATGTTTTGTCTATATATATGTGTGTCTTGTTTAGGTTTTGTATCCAGAAAACAAGAGTAATTGTGTTATAGTTCATTTGTATAGAGAGTAAAAGAGAGGAAGTGTCGTGAGGGATGACCCGAGGTAGAGCTCACCTCGGGTCGGACGTGTTTATGTTTATGTTACGGTATGTAACGTGTTTGATTATTATATTATAAAGATCTGCAGATGTGTTTTATCCCGTTTGTGTGTTTGTTCTTGTGTTTGTGTACGTGTTTGTGTTCTTCATCTTTACACCAATAAACGAGTCTAGGAGGATTCCGCACTCCTAGACCTCGTGCGGATCTCGTATCGATCGGCGACGCCCCGGGTGGACCTACAAGTGGTATCAGAGCCTTAGGCTCTTATGCTATGGTTCGAGATCTGCGTTTTAGTGTTTCTGGCACGTTTCTGTGCGTTTCTGGCCGAACAGCGCCGCAGGCGAAGTTATTGTTCATCAGGCGAAGTTGTCGTCACTGTTCGTAGGGTTTCAGCGAAGATATAAGGTCTGGCGAAGTTATGAACAGGCGAAGTTGACTTTAGGCGAAGTTGACTTCTTGGCGAAGTTATAGCCAGGCGAAGTTATGAACAGGCGAAGTTATGAACAAGCGAAGTTATGAACAGGCGAAGTTATATCCGCATACAATACGTGGTTCTAATACAATCACATATTCGAATACATTGAAGGACTCGATTACAATGGACTCATTCGAATACTTTGATTAAACTCGCATACAATGACAAACTCGCATACATGGTGTCATTTAGGGGATCCAAGACCAAAACCGAACATAGATCTTGGTGAATCATAGCTATTCAAGCAAGATACGAGTTAGAGTTATATATTGGAACTAGCCGTGACCTAACAAACAAGTAAAGGTGCGTTCTTTATCGTTAAAGGTTGTGTTTTTATGAACGGATTGCCATGAAATTTAATCCTAGAGTAGATCGGGTGTAGATAATTCATAAAGTAGCAAACTTGATGTTTAAAATGGACTTAACGAACTCATGGATATTTACGACTCATAAAGAAACCCTAGATCTAGCCTTTAAAGGTTTTAAACCCATAAAGGTTCAAGCTTTATAGATAACCGGGTTAAGTCTTAGCCGAACACGGTTAGGGAACATTTATGGGATGATATATGACCATAATAGGTTGGTTAAGTCGTGAAAAACGTCCCTAAAGGACCAATCTGTTACAGCCCATTCGCATACAATACAGGTCATTCAATCACAATTCATATATATTCGAATACATGCTTATATCCGCATACAATACGTGGTTCTAATACAATCACATATTCGAATACATTGAAGGACTCGATTACAATGGACTCATTCGAATACTTTAATTAAACTCGCATACAATGACAAACTCGCATACATGGTGTCATTTGAATACATTATGGAACTCACATACATTGTGTCATTCGAATACATTATGGAACTCGCATACACTATACTTAATCGATTACATGGTGTGACCCGATTACATGACCTTATTCGAATACATATACTCAATCGAATACAACCTGACTCGAATACATTATAGGGGTTCAAATACAATATAAGGACTCGCGTACAATGGTTACATCCGAATACATATACATTCGAATACACACATACAATCGAATACATATATACAGACTCGAATACCCCAATGTATTCGAGTAAAGGGTATGTTGGTGTGTTTACATGTCCTTCGAATCCCTTATGTTTCGAATACAAATTGTATTCTAAATAACCCATTCGAATACATAAAGAAAGAAAGATTTAACCAAGGGTTAAGTATTCGATTACAAAAGGAAATAAAGAAAGGAACACATTGTACTGAAATACAAAGTATTTGAATTCATTAGTGTTGAGGGTAAAATTATATTCTAAGTAAATTATATTCTAATACAAGACCATGCCTATGAATACAATACCTTGTAAAGCCATTAGAATAGACCAGACTTAGCCATTTTGGCTGAAACTTGAATAATGTGAATAGGATAAATATTGATATACGAAATTAAGGTACAGTTAGCGAGCACAGTTAAGGAGAGGACTAACGATTAACGGAGAATGTAACAGGATCCAGGTGAGTTTCTAGCCCCACTTCCTTGTTATGTTTTCAATGATGTGTGCATACTCGATGTGATAGTTAATATACTTACCTTAAATGGTAAGTGTATGCCATGTATGATTTATGTGATAAATAATATATATCTTGAATGTGAACGAACGCTTGTCGGTACGTGAACGATCTTCGGATATTGCACGTATTGACAAGGAATGTATGCATATGAAATACGAATGTGTATGAAAGGTATATGTATGACATGTGAGTATGTATGAATGTTAAGGTAAGTATATATATATATATATATATATATATATATATATATAAAGGTATAGTACAATATGGGTATGTAAAAAAAGTATGCACGAGTGTGGAAGAAGGAAAGGGATCAGACCCTAGTAATATCTGACATAGAGAAGTAAGGGATCAGACCCTATTAATATTTGAGATAGAGAAGTAATGGATCATACCCTAATAATATTTGAGATAGACAAGGAAAGAGGGATCAAACCCAAATAATATCTGAGATGGAAAATGAGAGAGATCAGGCCCTAATAATATCTGAGATAAAAAAGGAAAAGGGATCAGACCCTAAGAATATCTAAGATAGAAGGAACAATAAGTATGTAGCATAGAAGTAATGAAATATGAATATATGTATGAATGTATTAAATGAAAGTAATAAGTAAATTACTTAATGTGTATCTTCATATGCATTTATAAAGGTAAGTGTATGTATTGCATGTTGAATGATTAACTAGAACACACCCAGTATAGCAGACTTTTAGTATGCATGCATGTGAGTAGAATGAGGCAGCTGGCTTGAGCAAGGCACGTGGCAGGTGAATAAGAGGTTGGCATCTGAAGACCCAAGATGTTTTATGTTATTGATGTTTAATTTGAAAGACAAAATGTTTGTTTAAGACAAGTTATGAATTGTTATGTAATGTTTAATGAAAGTTTTAATATTCCGTGAAAATTTTATTTAACTATGATATTTAGAATTGTGTTTATGAGTAAATCCAACATCCAATGTAGGGTACCGGTAACGGGGCCTTACAATGTGTGTGTGTGTGTGTGTGTGTGTGTGTATTGGGCTACAACATCATTACACCCCGAAAACAAAAACTCACCCTTTGATGACTGGGCGCCACATGGTGCAAAACGCCCATTTTGTAGCCCCTCCACTACACGTAGCCTGAGAGTTTTATAAGAAAAGAAGATGATGTGGAGGTGAGAGAAGATAAAGAGAGAAAAATTCCTTTGTGAAGTAAGAGAGAAATGAATAGAGTGTTATTAGATGATACACAAATGCAAAGATTTTAATCTTGCATTGGTTGGTGATGGTCAGATGGTGTCATTTGACTCATTTCTCTTTTCCCTCTCATCTTTCACCATATGTCTTTACCACATCAATACAAAGTAACTTTTTGTCTCTTTTATCTATTGTATATCTAAGGGGATGTTTGTTTACATCTGAATAGAACCATTCAGATGGAAACATCTGATTCATTCAGACTTCAGACGGTTTGGTTCCGGACTAAAAAACATCTGAATAGTTAAAATTGGGTATGAATCATTCAGACTCATGTTGTTGCTGAATGGGACAGAGACTTATTCAGATCTGAATGAACCAGACAACCCCTAAATCATACATGTACCATGAAATTGTCAGTCTTTGTCCTTTAAACCTTTTTCTAAATAAACAATTAACTAAAAACTCTAAAAGTTTTATAAAAACTAAATCTCAATGATACAAAAATTAAAAGACTAGACAACAATGATATAAAAATGTTGCGTATTTTACACATAAACTAGCAATTAATTATGTCACAAACCATGGTGAACTTAATTATAATCATATTGTAAATTAGAGAAAATTACGTTTTGAGTCCCTAGGGTTTTAGGGTGGAGTCACGTTGAATCCTTGAAAAAGATGAACTCCTCGAATCCTTGTCGTTTAATAATTGAACACGTTGAGACTCAACGGTTGAGTCCCTCCATCTAACTGGCGTTAGCCAAGACGTTAAATTGAGGGCTATTTTTGTCAATTTCCTTTTGATATTACATTTACCCTATCTAAAAATCACTTTACCCTAACATCAAAGTTACAGTCTCCGTTCTTCATCAGCCGTCGTTCCCTATCTTCTTCATTAATCAAAATCACTTTCATTGTAATATTGAAGCCATGGTCATCTTCATCATCGCTGGTCTTCTTTGTCACACCCCAACCTACGGCGGAAATGTCGGGGCGAACTAATTGCTCACAGCTTTTCAAAGGTTACTATCATGCAAAATTATATAAATGGCAATATCTATTTAATTTATTTAAATGAAACAATTACAATTAAGTACATCAAGTATAAAGAAAACTACAACAATGATTAATTAAGTTTGTATCCTAGAATGCATCTCTACGCGATCTTCATCTTGCTAAACAACTAAGCTGATAACCTGCAAATGCGTATAAAATATATTTTTGTCAACAACACATGTTGAGTGAGTAAAACACCATTTAAGACACAACAGTAATAATATATATATATATATATATATATATCATATAAAGAAAGATGCAAACTATTCCCGTGAGAATAAACAGTTAAACCATAGCACATACACAAACAATCAACCATAAAGAAAGGGCTAAACCGTTGCCATGCGAATGGGCATTGGTTACCAATAATGAGGTGTCGGTGAAACCATTGTCAATAGGCCTGTTCACGAGCCGAGCTGAGCCCGAGCCAGGGCCAGCTCGAGCTCGAGCTCGAAGTTCAATCGAGCTGGCTCGGCTCGAACTCGAAAACCACATCGAGCTGGAAATTTGAGCTCAGGCTCGGCTCGATTTTAACTAGAGCCAGCTCGGCTCGACTCGATTTGGCTCGAAATTAAATAAAAGTAACAATAAAAATATGCAGCATTCAAGTTAAACTAAACAAACAATCCATTAAAATCAACATCAACCTAATACATAATAAGTTTAATACGTCCAAAACAACACCATCTAAAACAAAATAAGTTCAACATGTTCAAAATCAAATCAAAAACTAAATAAACTCAAGGCAAAGCCCGCATCAAGCCATCAACTAACACTTCCACAATACCAACTTTCAACAATATGTTTCCTGTTAAAACAAGAAAAGAAAAGAAATTTTTTAGAATTGATAGCAAATGGAAATTACAGCAGGTATTCAAAACTAAACTGAATATAAATGTCAATTTTCATAGTCTCACAATAACAATGCTTCAAAACCAACATTAATGTTTTTCTACCTAATAAAATTAGTAATTCACATAACATAATCACGATATACCTTTTGTCAAATGGTTATAAGACCATTCATTAGATAAATTGAAAACTGGCCATGTGTCGCTTAAGATATGTCGTAGGACGTCCAGCCATATAAAGGTATCTTTTTTTACAATGCTTGCACATACATTTCTTCACAATGCTTGCAAGACATGTGAATATTATACCTTGCTCGAACCTTTTTTGCATGCTTAACATGTTGTTGCAGTAACTCCTTAGCAGACAAGTGTTAGACATCTTCGGTTTTCTGAAACCAAATAAGGGTAAAACGGTCATTTGTTAGGGATACAAAGAATGTGGTACAAGTGTACATATGTACAAACCTCCTCAACTTCCATGTCATTATCGTTTCTTGGTTCTACGATGGCTGCAGGCAGTGGCTTTGGAAGAGGCTTCACATGATCCACATATTGTGGCTGTCAATGATTGATGGCATCCGATTAACAAATGATATAATGAAGAAATCTTGCAAATTAAAAGCAATGCTTGAAAAAGATCATAATACATACTAGCAAACAAAAGAGTATGATGGCATATGATCATATATGCCTGAAAATGTATTATTTACAGAGCAACCATAGGTAGAAAAAATGCTTAAATTGAGGCTGGAGTGGTATAACTGTTAAAACTTAAAAGTGGAAAAAACAATAGCTCACATGTTATAAAGAACATTGTTGACTTGCTAAAGTGGTCAACAAGTGTGCATATTCAGCCATTACCAACAAAAATAATTATTTGATTTTAAAATATTTCCTTTACATGGCTTTAATTTACCAATATGCATTGTATGCTAAAATATGTTAGAATAGAATAGAGATGTTAATATGTTATGTTAATGTTTTGCAATTAGGTTTACAAGTGGGTTTATGTTGGGCTGGATTCTTTAAATGAAGCCTATATGTTAAATAATGGATATTTGGAGTTTGGACTAGATAATTCTATGTATACATATAAAAATCTAACTATACTATTAAAGTAATAGGCTTTAAGTCCATTTCCCCCATTCCTATTGGTTAGTGATCATACTTTCCATGTATATCAATGACTTCTCTATTTTTCATCTTAATAAAATAAATCAATAATATATTTAAATAAGATTCATCAATGTTATTAAAGTATTCTCTTTCATCTTTCATTTAATGTTTAATTTTGAATTTTGAATATTTTATAATTATGTTTGAACTTAATAATTCTAACTATAATTATGTTTTATGACTAATTTTGTTTTATTACTTCGTATTTTTGGTTGATTTCATTCACAACCTTTTTTTCTTCACATCATATAATAGATAATATATAATATATAATTTAGATAATTACTTGATATTTCATCATTAGAAGAGATTACGGATTTAATATAGAGATTGGTGATTTTAAATATTCTAATTGATTATATTGGATTTAAATCAAATAATATACAATAATTGATTATAGTAAATATAGTAAAACTTAATGATGGTTAATAATAACAAATATACGTAACAAATAATCAAATCAAATAATATAGAGATTGGTGATTTTACCTATTGACTGATTTAAATAATTGGTGATTTTAAATATTCTAATTTTGATTGTATATTGGATTTGATAATTAGTGTTCAATTGTATTCAAATTCTGTTAATTTTAATAAATAAAAACAAAATTAGTAACTTTTATTTTCATACCTTATATGAATTACATTACATAATATATGGTGTTATAATTGATGTTTAAATATAGTCAACATTTAGATTAAATAATATTACAGTTATACTAATCTAATTTTGTAACATTGCATTTTAGTATTTTCAAAATTTGAAAATCCATTAATTACGATTTCCCTTCTATTCGTTCTTACTATAAGTTTTTTGAAAATTTTTGAAATTTCCTAAATTTTTGTTTCTAATTAATTACCTGTATACCTTCCTTCTATAATTCAGTCTCCCATAATTCGTCTCAATTGATTAAATATTTGATTAACCATCCTTAAGAATTACTATAAATACAAATGTTGACCTATTGACTGATTTAAATAATTGGTGATTTTTTAATATTCTAATTGATTATATTGGATTTGATAATTAGTGTTCAATTGTATTCAAATTCTGTTAATGTTAATAAATAAAAACTAAATTAGTAACTTTTATTTCACACCTTATATGAATTACATTACATAAGATATGGTGTTATAATTGATGTTTAAATATAGTCAACATTTAGATTAAATGATATTACATTTATATTAATCTAATTTTGTAACATTGCATTTTAGTAAATTTCAATCATATGATTTAGTATTTAAATATATCCTAATTTATTATAATTTTATATATTATATATACGGTATTTTTATGCATTAGATATTTAGATATACGGTAATATAATTGATGATTTACTATATTAATGTAAATACATAAATTACTAAATTATATTTCTACATTAATAAGTTACATTCCTTATGATTAAATATAATCTAGATTTAAAGATATTAATTTAATTCATTTTTATGTATAATATTATAATTTAATTTGATCACATTACATTTACGTAATTCAAATTTTTGGAAAATCAATTATTCCTCATTTCCTAATTTTCGTCCATACTTTAAGTTTATTGAAATTCCCTAATTTTTTGTTTTAAATTAAATCCATATATACATTCCTTATATATTTCATTCTCCCAAAATTCAATCCGTATAAATACTTTACTTTCACACCATAATTCTTACACTATCCCACCATCTTAGCAAAAATGATTGTCTTTATTTCTAAGGTTTCTATTTTTTCTTGTGTTATATCATCCATTTTGTTATTTAGTATTTGGCTTAAAACTATTATTTTTAATACATTAATTTTTTGTTTATATTTTTACCACTAGGAAAATGGAGCCAACAAACATCACCATGTTGAACCAATTGGATGTTCTTAACAATGAGTGTATCCTGAAGGTGCGTATTTTAAAACTTTGGCGTCCGAAGGACAATTCAAAGCCCGGGGAGGATTGGTCGATCGAAATGATTGTGCAAGACGAAATAGTATTCTTACACATTCATTAATTTTTATATATCATTCATACAATTTTTTACTAATGTTAATATTAATGTTTCAGGGTAATAGAATTCAAGCTTATGTACGGAAGTCTTGCCTTCCCAAGCATGATGTTTTATATCAATTATAATTATTTTTGTTTTATGTTTTTGTTTGTATTTATATTAATAATTATATGATTTTTTTTTCTTATAATCTCTTTAGGTTATACATCAAAATCGAAGATTCAATGGAGATCTTCACTATTTCGTTTTTTCGGTAACGTGATTCAAATTTTCCGGTTGTAAATTCTAACATCAATTTTAATTTTTTCACATGATTCAAATCTTCCATAATTTGTAATTTATTAATTATGTGATATTAATATTTAATTTTATCATTTCAGGTTATTGTCCCCAACTTGATATAGCTAATTAATTTCATGGATTGAGGATTGTTTGATAAGATGCCTTTTTATTTTTGTTTAATATTAATGTATATTTCTGTTAGTATTCATATATTTATTTATTTTTCATAATTTATGTAATTTAATTGATTATTATATAATCCGAAAATGAAATTTAGTTGATTATTCTATATATAAGACATTAAGTTATCTATAGTAAGATAATCAATCTTATATTGTTGTTGGTCAAAGTCCAATTAATTTACCAATGTCAACGCAATTTAAAAGTATGTACATATGTATATATGTGTGTGTGTGTGTGTGTGTTTAATCATAATTACATTTAGTTATGTTTATTTTGTGTCACTATTTTATAACCATAGTCCTCAAAGTTTTATGCTATTTTAATAATTTTATAAACTTTAAAACTTTAAAGTGTACTCAAAGGTAAATTTTGTAAATCAATGGTCAAACATTTCATAATGTGTAGCATTACTACGATTGAAACTTATTATTTTTAAAAGGATTTTCAGTTTTAAATTTTAAACTTTTAAATTTAACTTGTCAAACATTCCATAATGTCTAAATGTACCATGATTAAAAATTCATTATTACTAAAAATATATCCAATTTTAAATTTTAAAATTTACAATAACTTAAATATTTTTACAGTCTGGTCAAACAATCCATAAAAGATATTCAAATTTCGTCAACATTAACCAAAACAATCAAACTTTGGCCTTTAAATGTATACAAGTATGCTTTGTGATGTTAAATTTTCCTTACCTATTGTTATGAATTTAATGATTTATATCATCACTAAATCTAAATCTAACTCTAAATGCATTTTGACATGCCTTGGAATATTGTAAGGTTAATTTATCCAACGATGTATATTGAAATAAAGTTTGTATTGTCTTCCTTAGTGCTATTTTCTATGACAATTCGATTTTGAAACATAACAATTTTTTTTCTATTGTATTCATTAGTGCTATTTTTATCATTCAAAAGTATATATATATATATATATATATATATATATATGTGTGTGTGTGTGTGTGTGTTTTTATCATAATTACATTTAGTTATATTTATTTTGTGTCACCATTTTATAACCATAGTCCTCAAAGTTTTATGTCATTTTAATAATTTTATAAACTTTAAAACTTTAAATTGTAACTCAAAGGTAAATTTTGTAAATCAATGGTCAAACATTTCATAATGTGTAACATTACTACGTTTGAAACTTATTATTTTTATAAGGATTTTCAGTTTTTAAATTTTAAACTTTTAAATTTAACTGGTCAAAAATTCCATAAATTCTAAATGTACCATGATTAAAAATTCATTATTACTAAAAAGATATCCAATTTTAAATTTACAATAACTTAAATATTTTTACAGTCTGGTCAAACAATCCATAATTAACCTATTAATGTAATTATGATATTAATTATTCTAATTATTATTAGAATTCAAAAACATATTAAATCATCTCATTTACATTATATAAATATTAAGGTTGAAAACCCAAACCATTATAATCTCTCTCTCTGTTTCGGATTACTATCTCCATCATTGCCAATTCCGGTAAGGAAGATTAATTATTTTCCGGTAAGGTTTAATTTGATACTCTAATAGTCGATTCTCATATTATTCATTATTTCATTAACAATTCTTTTTCTTTTCCCTTTTTGTTTGTATTGATTTTAATAATTTTATAATTTTCTTATAATCTCTTTAGGTTTCATATCAAAATAAAAAAATCAATGGAGATGTTGAACTATTACGGTTTTCCGGTAAGGTATTATGGAAAATACTATAATACCAGATGGGTTATTAGCATCTTGAGTTGAAGTCATAACAAGTTCAAGTCAATATTAGAGTGTATACAAGTTATGGCTCTATGAATCGTTAAACAAGTCATATAAGCCAATTGATGTTTCTAAATGTTTAGTTATTAGCTATTAAAAAAACCAATTTGTTCCTTTTTATACTAATCTTTGACAACAACGAAATGCTACAAATTAAAGTATAAACCTTGTATAAAAAGAAGTATTTACGGAGTTGTAAATATTAAATTTATGATACTTTATTAAATAAATAGTTAGATTGCATAGACTTTTGTTCGTGTTTATTTTAAATTACACTTCAATAAGTTCTTCCTACATCTTGTCAAAGTGAAAGGTACTTAAACTATAAAAAAACACGAGGCTCATAGTTGGATGCCAATCCTTACATGTTGAAGAGATAAAATAATTTGCGAATTAATTATTGGATATAGGTGAATGGAATGTTGGGGATGGGGGTTCAAATGACGACAAATGAATGTACAAATTCCCGATGATCTTCTAATTAACAATTCATTATATCCAGTAAATGATTTAATAGACTTTGTGTACCCTTCGATTTTAGACAAGTTCAATGAACTTACTTTCAAGAACGGGCGATATTTTTGGTTAAAATTATTTGTGTTTATTAGATGAATAATATAACATTCAAATATATAATCAAATTTCTTGTAACATCCCGTTTTATAGTTTTGGTTAATAAATGAAAATACAAGTTATATTGAGTCAGGCTAGTGTTGGGTTAAATGGATATGGGTTATGGAGTTGGGCTATGAAAGAAAGAGGAAAGGACCATGGGCTTAAGCCTATGATCCATAAGTATATAAGTCATAAATGCCCATTAATAATTCATTTCACACATTCCGTACACCTCCCAAAACACACACTTAATCTCTCTCTCTCTCTAGCCGAAATCACCAAGGAAACCAATCCCGACCCAAGGTATGATAGTATTTTGTGGTATGAGCTTAAATCCGTTAGTTATGGTCACGAAACGACGAGCCGACACCGTTAAACCGTTTAAGTCACGAGATCCGGGTGGAATCGGGTATAAACCGAACCTATGATGAGCTTAGGGGTCACCCTAGCTCAGATCTGGATCGAACGGGACGAAAAACGGTGAAAAACGAGTTAGAACTCGTTTTTCCGGCGAATCCACGGTTTTCTGGCGGTGGCGCCGGAAAAGTTAATACGAGGTATGAATGTCATAGAATGTTCTGACCTAACCCTAGTTCGCTAAGGAATAACTAGCGAATTAGAGGTAATTCACCAGCTGATTCGCTAAGGAAAGATTAACGAACTAGCTGTAGTTCGTATCCAATTCGTTAAGGGATTAAGATAACGAATTACCCTTGATTCTTTATAGTCATTCGTTAACAGAGATAACGAATTAGAAGGTCCAGTTCGCTACTTGGACTGGTTCGCTTTATGGACTGGTTCGCTTTATGGACTGATTCGTTAGAGGGTCCAGTTCGTTACTATGACCAGTTTGTTAAGAGAAATGTAACGAATTAGAAGTTTAACGGAATGACAATAACAGTCCCTGGACTTATTCTAAGAATGATTTAACTACAAAGAAGCCCTTGGACTTTAAGTAGCAAATTATTTAATGATTCAAAATCCTAATGGAAAATGTGTTAAGGCAGCTTAACCCCAGGCAGGGGCTCTGCCCCTTGGACCCCGCTAGGGGCTGCGGTGAACGCAACCGCATTGAGGTGAGTTTCTAGCCCCACTTCCTTGTTATGTTTTCGGGGCTGTGTGCATACTCGATGTGATTGTTAATACACTTACCTTACGTGATAAGTGTATGCCTTGTATGATTTATGTATGATGACTGCTTGACGGTGTGTGAACGATCTTCGGATATTGCACGTGCCGTCAAGTGGTAGTTACAGGTATGATTGATATGTGTGATGTATGAATGATGTAGGTATGAATATATAAATGTTGTATGAACAATGTATGTATGGAATGTTGATGGTACGTGAACGCTCTTCGGAGATTGCAGATATTGTCAAGGAAGGTATGTAAATGACAGGTATGTTATAGTAGTACGAATGTAGGGAACCGACTCTAATAGTATCGGCGAATGAAGGGAACCGACCTTAATAATATCGGCGAATGTAGGGAACCGTCCCTAATAATATCGGCGAATGTAGGGGACCGACCCTAATAATATCGGCGAAGGTTATAGGGCGGAATGCTCTTTAAAACGTATATGTATGAATAAAAGTATGTAAGTAAGTACGAAAGAAAGAATGAAAGTACGTATGTGTAACATCCTAAATATTATAATGTCAAATAAATAAAGTTACGTTTAGTGATTTTGCGTTATTAATTAATTAATATCGAGTAAAGAACGGATCATGGACTTAGATTAATTAAGGTGGGTTAAATGGGAATGGGCCTTAGGTCCATGGGCTTTAAGGGATATAAATATCCCCTAAACCAACCTAAAACCCTAAACCCTCATTCATTTCCATCTTAATCTCTACACACTCAAAATACACACATACACTTACACCTATATACGGCCGAGAGCAAGAGTGGGATCCAAGACCAAGTAAACGAGATTCTTGATAGATCCTTCAATACGCAAGATAAATACAAGATCTATGGTCCGTGACTAAGCCAAACAAACACGAAAAGGTATGTTTTGATCTTAAAGTTTACGTTTTTATAAACGTTTAGCCTTGAAACATTAGAACGAGAATGGATCGGGTATGAGTGAAACGTAAAGATCTAAACTTGATGATAAAACCACCTAATGGACCCGTAAACATAAACGGCTAGCTAAACCGTAGTTATGTTATTAAAGGTTTTAAGCCGAAAGGTCCAAACTTTATGTCTTTCCGGGCTAAGTTTTACCCGAACAAGGCCATGGGAATGATCGCGGAGTTAGTTAACGTAATATCCAAGAAATTCTCGATGAAATAAGGGTGATTTTGATGATTAAGATTGAACGGAGGCGAATGCTGAATAACTTCACCTGCAAGCCAACTTCGCCTTCATGCAAGTTAGCTTGCAAGCAAGTTCGCCAGCCAAGTTCGCCCCTGACAATTTCGCCACAATAATTCGGTGTCAAGGTTAACTTCGCCTAAGGCCAAGTTCGCCAAAATGTAACTTCGCCTGGTGATAAGTTCGCCCATGATAACTTCGCCTAAGGCTAAGTTCGCTAATCTCAACTTCGCCTGGCATATGTTCGCCTAGGGTTAACTTCGCCGAACACTAACTTCGCCTATGCTTAAGTTCGCTAACGATAAGTTCGCTTATTGTTAAGTTCGCTTAATGATAAGTTCGCTTATTGTTAAGCTCGACCCCAGCCAGGGGCTCTGCCCCTTGGACCCTGCTAGGGGCTGCCGCCCCTAGACCCCGCTGCCAGGGGCGCTGCCCCCGGAACCCCGTTCGTTGTGGGTTATATAAAGGTTGAAATACTACTAAGTAGTAGTAGTTAATTGATACATGTAAATATTATACAGTTAGCCGTGCACAGCTCAAGAAGGGAATAACGATTAATGGAGAGCGTAACAGGATCCAGGTGAGTTTCTAGCCCCATTTATGTGTTATGTTTTCGGGGCTGTGTGCATACTCAATATGTTTGTTAATAGGCTTATCCTAAGAGATAAGTGTATGCCTTATGTGAATAATGTGAAATGTATGAATGATTGCTTGATGGTACGTGAACGATCTTCGGATATTGCACGTACTGTCAGGTTGTAACGCTATATATAAGGTAAGTATGATATGTATGCTTATGTGTATGAACGTGATAAAGTTAATAAAAGAAGGAAAGGATGGTTGTATGGTTGTATGGTTACGAAAAGGGTACCGAGCCCTAATAATACTCGAGGTATGATGTATGGTTGTATGGTAACGAAGAGGGAATTGAACCCTACTAATATTCGAGAACTAGGGAACCGAACCCTACTAATATTCGAGGAAAGAGGGTACCGAGCCCTAATAATACTCGAGGAAGGAGGGTACCGAGCCCTAATAATACTCGAGGAAGGAGGGTACCGAGCCCTAATAATACTCGAGGAAGGAGGGTACCGAGCCCTAATAATACTCGAGGAATGTAGGGCGTAATGCTCTTTATAACGTAAGATATGAAAGCAAGTTAGTATAAAAGAAAGTAAGAAAGTATGAAAGTAGGATTGAAAGAATATGAGTTTGTGTGTATTGTATAGTGTATGATTAACTAGAACTCACTCAGCGTAGCTGACTTTTAGTATGCACGCTGGTGAGTAGGATGAGGCAGCTCGCTTGAGGGGACACGTGGCGTTGAATAAGAGACTGGAATCAGAAGGCTCAAGACGTGATATGTTTTAATTACTTTGTTTTTGAAAGACAAGTTGTTGTTTAAGACAAGTTTTGAATTGTTACGAAATGTTTTATGAAAGTTTTTAATGTTCCGCGAATGTTTTAATTAACTCTGATATTAGAACTGCGTTTATGAGTAAATCCAACACGAAAGTAGGGCTACGGGTAACGGGGCCTTACAGTATGTAAGTAAGTGTGTAAAAAGATATGAAGGTATGTACCTCCGGGTGCACATACTAGTATGTGAATGTATTGTATGTCGTCAGGTTAACTAGAACTCACTCAGCGTAGCTGACTTTTAGTATGCACGCAGGTGAGTAGAATGAGGCAACTTGCTTGAGGGGAAGCACATAGCATGGATTTGAAGACACTGGCATCTCAATGAAGTGTTATGTTATGATGTTTTAAAAGACTATGCTTTATGTTTAAATAATTTGAATGCCCATTAAGACATGAAAGGATGGTTATGCAATATAATGGTTTGAATGTTTTAATATTCCGCGAATGTTTTTATTAACTCTGATATTATGAACTGCGTTTATGAGTAAATCCAACACTAAAGTAGGGCTACCGGTAACGGGGCCTTACATTTCTTTACGTGACGAATTTCCTATTTTCCACATTTGTACTACACGGGTTAGTAACCTAGTATATAATAAATTAAAATAAATAATTCGAGCCTATCGAGCGAGCTCGAGTCGAGTCGGGGCTAGCTCAGGCTCGGCTCGTTTAGATATCGAGTCGAGCTCAGCTCGGCTCGTTTACAATCGAGTCAATTTCGAGCGAGCTATTTTCGAGCGAGCTTCGAGCCATGAGCTTTTTGAACAGCCCTAATTGTCAATGTGTCGGACGCCGGCCACTACGACGGTCGTATGATCATACTAGACTGAGAATATGTTGGACCTCTCCGAATGCGGTTCAAATAAAACAAGTAAGCAAATAGCAAGTTAAGCATAAACTAATATACACGCAAGGATTAAACAGTTGCGGTTTTGAATACAAGATAATATCGAAATACTGTAAATACACATATGTCCCCAAAACGTGGAAAACAAGTAAAAAGAGGGGAGTGTTACTCACCTGATCGGATGAACGAAACACAAGTGATGATGTGAGAAAGATAAATCATTATGGATACACCGACAAGTATTCCTAGTTAAATAATAATATGAATTAATTATAAAAGATATACACGATTTAATGCATTAAGATTTCTATGTGATTGGACTTAAGTATTGTCATTCATGTGGTTATTGATTGAACGATTGATCTCTACGGATTATTTGTTATTGTGAAATCATTATTATTAAAATATACTTATAATATTTATAAATACAAATATATATACATATATATAAATACGTGTGTATATATATATACGTAACAAAAGCTTTTAACGAAAGTTTGGCAAAAGACGTAACTTAATGAATGTCGGTTTTCGTAAGATGATTATTTATATCTACTTATTAAATTATCATTTATTAGAAATTAACTATATCAATTAACAAAAACTAAAAATTAAAATCCTAAAAATCCGGGTGGCCGGGTTCGAACCCGCGACCACCAGGATCACAACATATTAACCAAACCAACTGCTCCAGCATGCCAATTGAGAGTAAACTGAAAACGATTAGTTATATTCATAATTGACCAGAAACCCCCAAACTGAATACAAACCCTAGAGTCACAATCCGTTAATCCGATAAGTTTTGGTTCAATTAAGCTTAGGGTAAACGTTATACTGATCAAAACGATCATGCTACATAATTTAAATACCTCGAATGGTTCTGATTTGATGAAGAACAACGAGCCAAAACCGACGGACAGAAACGGGAACAGAACGCGCATGCACAGGCTTCAAAAATGTAATTGATTAAGGGGGTTTAGATCGCCATGTCATGGGGAAGGTGAGGATGAGGTTAATTAAGTTATCATCATCTCTAAATCTAATCTCACTATAATGGTTTAGTCGGTTTATAAATTGACATAATAAAGTTCATTTTTGATCAATTTCCTTAATTATAACGTTGGTGTAATTTAGCATATACACGATTGGAGCAAATCAATTCCAACTATAAAGCGAGAATTATGGCGGAAGTTAAGAAACAGGTTAGGGTTTAGGGTCAAACACGGGTTACGGGTTTGGTTCTGGGTCACAAATGGGTTATTTGAATCTGATACGTTATAATAATAATATAATATATTTTCACATTAGTCCCTGGAGATGAAAGGTGGAAACAAAGTTGGGTAAAAGTTTTAGTTTGGGTAGTTTTTGCCAAAATATGAAAGTCATAATTATATTTTTATATAATTAATTAAACCATAAGATAATAAAATCAATTTACTCGATACACGCGATATTTTACGGATATAAAAGCGGGTCGGGTAACGGATATAAAATATAGTTCGAAAACCCGAGTTGTTACAGTCTCCCATACTTTAAGGAATTTCGTCCCGAAATTAAATAATACTATAACAAAACCATTACATCTTGAGGAAAGAAGAATTTTGGATAGAACTTTTAAAATTTATCATAACACGGAACTTTGAATAGTCAAAACGGCGCTCCAAATGAAAATCTGATAAGGACACTTATATATAGGATGTACCAGCGGCGTATCCACCATGTCCTTATCATCTCTGCATTTGTACCGTTATCTCAACTACTTTCGATTTTAGATTACGACACACAATTGTACGCATTATGATTTCCATGCGAGGACTTTGGTAATTATTTAGGCCTCCATAATTACTTAGATCGTCGGATGGTCCACATAACTCGTCTCATCGTGTGGTTTACAAAATGTTTGAAAGACATGATTTTTTTGTGAGAAAAATTATTAATTTATTATAAATATGAGGAAAGTGTTAACATATTATAAGACCATTAGGAGTTGATTTATTTTAAGTGTAAAAGCAGCAGATTATATAAAATATCTCTTATAACGCAATTTATGGGAACTTTCAAGTTTGATTAATGTAATTAGTGAAAATTTTAAAGTAACTTAAAAGTTAAGAGAAACGGAAACATTGAAGTTGGGATAGATGATGCGTCGAAAATATCGATTGTGAAGTCTTTATGAGATTTATCACCTTATGTGACAATATTTAAAATCTTGAAATCATACATATAATCGTTTAATAACCTTTGAATACAAATCCTCATTATAAAATTTGTTGTCATGACAATACCATATTTATGTATATATATTTTAAAAAAATGCTTCATAAAATACGAGCATGGCACGTAAACCATTATTATCATTTTTATTATTATTATTTTTATATAATTTAAAAGTGATTATTTGAACACATGAGATTGTTATAAACACATTAATTGTATATATATAAATAAATAATTTTTTGGGGAAAAACGAAACTTGCATGTGTAGGGAGGGGTTTTAGGCTTCGTATGGTGAATGGTTTGGAAATTTTTATGGTAAGTGTGAGTGTTTAGGTCCGTTTGGATAGTTGAGTTTTCTTGAGTGGAGTCGATGGGGTTTGTTGAGTTTAGGTCTTTCGAGTGAGTTAAGCTTGGATGATTTGTGTGAGTAGTGGTCGGGCTATTAGGATGATGCTTTGTTATTTGAGTTCGGGTAAGTTGATGGGTTGGGTAAGTCGACCTTGACTAGTTTGGGTTTAGATTCGGTTTATACATGTATTTAGTAAGGAGTGTGTCACACCCGGCCCTGAGCGGCGGAAACAGCCGGGCGCGCGCGAGTGGGAATTGATACTTAAGCACGGGCCATTGCAAACATTCAAAGTAAGATTTTCATTGCGCATGAAAAGTTTAATACAAATACATTACATTGTTTAAAAATTACATAAAAACATCCAAGTATAAAAATTGTTGAAGATTTCCACGCCATATCCCCATGCGCGGCGGGAACAACCACGCGCATAGAAGGGATAGAACTAAAATCTTCCAAAAAGCTAGTTTAGATGTTCAGCGTGAGGTGCTCTAAGTGTGACTCCATGCGCTACCTAGTTATCTCCTGAAAGACACGTAAAAACATTTGAATCAGTATAAACTGAGTGAGTTCACAAGTCTTAGTAACTTGATAAATCGTATTGCATCATAATCTTGATACAAATCATTCTGAAACATAATTCTGATAGCATCATTAAAACACATGCTTGGTAAAACATAGTTATATCAACATATTCTGATAATCGTTCCGCGGGTTACGCGCGAACATTTCTGGGAACTGTGCTCGTCTATGCAAAGTGGCGCTGCCACTACGAGCTAAAATAAGTAATACCGTCCCGCGGGTTACGCGCGAACGTTTCAGGAACATGTGCTCGTCCATGCAAAGTGGCGCTGCCACTACGAGCTAAAATAATAATTCCGTCCCGCGGGTTACGCGCGGACGTTGTGCCGGAAAACAAGGCGCTCGTCCATGCAAAGAGGCGCGACCCCTACGAGCGGGTTCAAACCCATAGTACTGCCCCATGACCATACTAGGCACTCGTCCATGCAAAGAGGTGCGACCCCTACGAGTGGGTGGATCAAACCAGCAGTCCCTACCCTTAGAGTTCCAATGGTAAAGTGATCACTTACTCGAGTTCTAGCGCACATACATCGAAAACCTTAGATAACCGTTTGCATTACTCATCATGAAACATGACTTAAACACATAATCGCTTGCATAGCTTGTAAGTATACTGTGATAAAACATTATTTAGGTACGTGTCCCTCGCCCCGAAAACAGTTTAAAATAGTGAAAATAGTGAAAATAGGGGCTGTGAGACTCACCTGTGGTTCTTGTTAAGGGATTAATCGAGATTCGGGTTTTCTTGGTGTTGGCCTTGGAATCGAAGGTCTAGAATACGATTAAATAACAAGTATATATATTAAGATCAAGAAATAGGAGAATATAAGGGTTGGAAAGTAGATCTCAAGGTTATAACCTCGGCTTACCTAGTAACTGGAACGGAATCGAAAATAACGGATGCTCGGGAGATGATTAGTGCAAGTTTGCAGTTCTTTGGAGTGTGTTTTGAGTGATAATTTAGGTTACATATTTATAGGCAAACTCAAGGGAACACAATCCCTTGCTTTAGGGGATTGAAATCTTTTCATATCTAGGTGTAATGATGATAAAGTATGGAAATTATTATTGTTTATTGTTTACTTAAAAGTGGAGGAGTGGACAAAAGATCTTGATTTGATTTGGACAGGACACGCAGGTCTGGGGTTGGTGAGAATAGGGTGGCTGACAGTTGACTTTTCATGTTACAGTGTGCTTTTTCAGGTACTTTTGTCAGTGTACAGTAAAAAAAAGTGGAAAATCTCTGAAACACGCTACTGTTTCCTTTTGGGCGGGAGTAATCTCCTTATGTCTGGAGAATAGACTAAGTGTTCTGTGCGCATCACTTTGTGCGCATAGCTTTCTGCGTGAAGGACATTTCTTTGCTGCGGGTAGGTGCGTAACCTTCTCGCAGTTAGGGACATTGAGTTTCATTTGTAGATTCTCCAGGTGGTCTTGGTATTTCAACATAGTGATCAGTCATGTTGAAGTCAATTCCATCTTGGAGCTTCAGACAAACTAGCTCTCAATGTTCCCGCCATGCGGGGAGGTTAGTTCCCTTCCGCACGCGCATAAACGATGTAGGATGCACCCGCCTTAGCATCATGCGGGATGGTCAACCCATAGACAACATAACGTTAAGTTACATGAAAACATAAAGCCAAAACATTCGCGCATGGCGCATATAACATATGCTCACGCTGGTTCTTAACATGGTGCGCTCGCGCAGGGCGCACATAACAAATGCACGCGCTGACTAACATGGCGCGCTCGCGCAGGGCGCACATAACAAATGCACGCGCTGACTAACATGGCGCGCTCGCGCAGGGCGCACATAACAAATGCACGCGCTGACTAACATGGCGCGCTCGCGCAGGGCGCACATAACAAATGCACGCGCTGACTAACATGGCGCTCGCGCAGGGCGCACATAACAAATGCACGCGCTGACTAACATGGCGCGCTTAATATTTACAATCACCTAATTATTAGGTTGATTACTTAGTTTAAGGGATTGGGAATTTACCGGGTGTCACATTCTCCCCTCGTTAAACGAATTTCGTCCCGAAATTTAGGAGACGTTGCTGGCAGAAGCCATGTTCTGAAAGAGGTGTGGGTATTTCTTGCGCATTTGGTCTTCTCTTTCCCAAGTGAATTCAGGCCCACGCCTCGAGTTCCATTGGACCTTTACTAACTTGATTTTGCTCCTGCGTAACTTTTGTTCTTTCCAATCGGTTACTGCTATAGGTTCTTCTATGAAGTGCAGCTGTTTGTCGATGTGAATCTCTTCCATCGGCAAAATCAACGTTTCGTCAGATAAGCACTTTTTGAGGTTGGACACATGAAACGTATCATGAACTCCACTAAGTTCGGCGGGTAAACGGAGTTTATAAGCAACCGGACCGATCCTCTCCAGGATCTCGAATGGTCCAATGAAGCGCGGATTCAACTTTCCTCGCTTGCCGAAACGGGGGACTCCTTTCCATGGAGAGACTTTCAAAAGTACTTTATCCCCTACTTGAAACTCCAATGGTTTCCTTCGCACATCTGCGTAGCTCTTCTGTCTGTCGCGCGCTGTCTTAAGGCGATCCCTTATCTGAAAAATCTTGTCTGTTGTTTCTTGGATCAATTCTGGACCAGTCATTTGCTTGTCACCCACTTCAGCCCAGCACAGTGGGGATCTACACTTGCGCCCATACAAAGCTTCGAACGGCGCAGCCTTAATGCTTGTGTGATAGCTGTTGTTGTAAGAAAATTCAACCAATGGGAGATGAGTATCCCAGCTACCTTCGAAATCGATTGCGCACGCGCGTAGCATATCTTCCAATGTCTGGATTGTTCGCTCGCTTTGCCCATCCGTTTGAGGATGATATGCCGTACTCATGTCAAGACGAGTACCTAAAGCCCCTTGTAACGATCTCCAAAACCTTGATGTGAACCGACTATCTCTATCAGAAATGATGGACACTGGGACTCCATGCTTTGAAACTACTTCTCGAATATACAGTCGGGCTAACTTTTCCATCTTATCGGTTTCCTTGATCGGCAGGAAGTGCGCTGACTTAGTTAGCCGATCCACAATAACCCATATTGTGTCATAACCCCCAGGTGTCCTTGGCAGTTTGGTGATGAAGTCCATAGAGATTTGTTCCCACTTCCACATGGGAATTTCTGGCTGCTGAAGCAACCCTGATGGTTTCTGATATTCAGCCTTCACCTTCGAACACGTCAGGCACTTACTGACATACGTCGCGATGGCGCCTTTAAGATTGGGCCACCAATACAGCGTTTTAACATCTTGGTACATCTTGTCTGCGCCAGGATGTACGGAATACCGCGTCTTGTGAGCTTCGATCAAGACCTGCTCGCGCAATCCTCCCTTGAGAGGGACCCATATGCGGTTAGCGAAATATAGATTGCCGTTCTCTTTAAGTTCCAAATTCTTAACCATACCCCCAAGGCATTCGTTTTTAACAAACTCTGGTTTCAAGGCTTCTTGCTGAGCGTCTCGGATGCGGGTAGAGAGATCTGCGCGAATGGTCAACCTTAGAGCCTTGACTCGTAGCGTTTTTATTCGCTCCTTCCTACTTAGCGCGTCTGCTACCACATTCGCCTTTCCAGGGTGGTACTTAATCTCACAATCATAATCGTTCAACAACTCCACCCATCTTCGTTGCCTCATGTTTAAATCCTTTTGATCAAATATATGTTGAAGGCTCTTGTGATCCGTAAAGATTATACACTTTGTACCATAGAGGTAATGGCGCCAAATCTTTAGCGCGAAGACAACCGCTCCAAGTTCTAAATCATGCGTTGTGTAGTTCTTTTCATTGGTCTTGAGTTGGCGTGAGGCATACGCTATGACTTTGTCTCGTTGCATAAGGACACATCCAAGTCCCTGATGTGAAGCGTCGCAGTAAACAACAATGTCATCCATCCCCTCGGGCAAAGACAAAATTGGCGCACTACATAACTTCTGTTTCAACATTTGAAATGCTGTTTCCTGATTTTCGCCCCAAACAAACTTCTTGTCTTTCTGAGTTAGCGCGGTCAGAGGTAGAGCTATTTTGGAGAAGTTCTCAATGAAGCATCGATAGTAGCCAGCTAGTCCTAGGAATTGCCTCACCTCAGTTGGGGTTTTTGGCGCTTCCCAGTTTTCGATGGCCTTGACTTTGGAAGGATCAACGTGAATTCCTTTCTCGTTTACAACGTGACCGAGAAAGTGAACTTCTCTAAGCCAAAACTCGCACTTGGAAAACTTCGCATACAACTTTTCTTTCCTCAACAATTCCAAAATCAATCTCAGGTGTTGCTCATGCTCGGCCTTGGTCCGTGAGTAAATCAGAATATCATCTATAAACACAATCACAAACTTGTCCAAGTATGGTTTGCACACACGGTTCATCAGATCCATGAACACAGCCGGCGCATTAGTTAGCCCGAAAGGCATTACTAAGAACTCATAATGGCCGTATCTAGTTCGGAAGGCTGTTTTCGGCACATCTTCCTCATGGACCCTAAGTTGGTGGTATCCTGATCGTAGATCTATCTTCGAATAATAACTGGATCCCTGCAACTGGTCAAATAAGTCGTCAATCCTCGGTAAGGGGTACCGATTCTTGACTGTTAGCTTGTTCAGCTCCCTATAGTCAATACACATTCTGAACGAACCATCCTTCTTCTTAACAAACAGTACTGGAGCTCCCCAAGGTGAAAAGCTTGGGCGTATGAAACCCTTATCCAATAGTTCCTGTAACTGATTGGATAGCTCTTGCATCTCAGATGGAGCTAATCGATAAGGCGCTCGAGCTACTGGCGCAGCTCCTGGGACTAAATCAATACGAAACTCGACTTGTCGCGGCGGCGGTAATCCGGGCAAATCTTCAGGAAAAACTTCTGGAAATTCGCGCACTACTGGTAAGTCTTCAATTCTTCGCTCATCTCCTTTCTTCTCTACGACATGCGCCAGGAAGGCGTAGCACCCTTTCCTTAGGCACTTTCGCGCCTTTAGGCACGAAATCAGTTTCATCGCTACTCCCCTTCTTTCCCCTTGAATTACCAAGGTTTCTCCGTTCAACAGTGGGATCCGAACCTGCTTCTCATGGCAAATAACTTCCGCGCGGTTCTCAACTAACCAATCCATACCTACCACAATGTCAAAACTTCCCAAGTCTATTGGCAACAAGTTAATATTGAACCCGTGACCTCCCATGACTATAACACATTGTTCAGTTCTTTCGTTCGCGTATAACTGCCTACCATTGGCTAGTTCTATAGTATAAGGCGTGTCTAGTCTACTGGTTGCTAGGCCTAGGGAGTCTTTAAACTCGGCGGATATAAAACTTAGGTCAGCGCCAGTATCAAATAAGACAGATGCAAAATGTCCGTTAAGCAAAAACGTACCGGTTACCACATTCGGCTCTTCTTTAGCTTCGCCTGCGCCGATCACAAAAGCTCTCCCGCGAGCTTGGTTCCCCTTTTGCGGGCAATCCCGACTAAAATGCCCTGGCTTCCCGCATGCGTAGCAGTTGTCGCTTGCTCCAGCTTCTCTGGCACGGCAATTCATCGTCTTGTGCCCTGGTCTGCCACATTTGGCACATTCGATTCTTGCGCATTCACCCTCGTGGTGATACTTGCATTTGTTGCACCATGGGCGAGGCCCGCTGTATCCTTTTCGTGGTGGCTCCGCGGCCTGAATCGCGTAAACCTTTGCGCTTTCCTGCTTCTTGAACGGTGGTTGCTTGGAGTCAGACCCTCGGTGGTGAGAGTTCCATTTCCTCTTGGGATCAGAGGTTCGCTGCTCGATTCCGCGCGTAGTCAACATACCCGCACGGATCGTATCCCTTGTAAGGGTGATGGCCCGCGCTACCGCCTCATCAAAGGTTGGAGGCGCTGCGGCGTTGAGCGGAACCCTAACAACAGGAGGTAACCCAAAAATATACCTCTCGATCTTCTTTTCCTCCGTGTTTGCCATGTCTGGCACCAACTGGCAAAGTTCGTTGAACCGGTTGTTGTAGGCGTCGATATCCGTTCCTACCATGGTGTGGTTCCAGAATTCCTGTTGTAGACTCTGGATTTCTGCGCGAGAGCAGAACTTCCTCATCATCATCTCCTTCAGTTCCTCCCAGGTCTTGTGGAGAGCAACTTCTCGCCCCAATGTTTTCGTTTGAAGCTTCCACCAAGACGAAGCTGCCTCTTGGAACATGCAGGTCGCGTAAAGGACCTTCTGGTTCTCACTACATCCGCTAATGGAGAGAACTGTCTCCATCTTGTCAATCCAGTTGTAGAGCCCAATGGCCCCTTCGGTTCCCTTGAATGGCCAAGGCTTACAGGCCATGAATGTCTTATAGGAGCATCCTTTGTCCAAGGCTCCTGATTCGGGTTCTGGGGTCTCATTCTGACGACCCTGACTTGATTCGGCCTTGCTGGCCTCATGTGTTGCGATTGCTTGCGCGATTATTTCCGCGAGTTCCACGGGTGTCATGGTAATTCCCTTGGCTTTAGTTGGAGGCATTCTCGCTTTAAGAGTGAAAATATATCAAACTTAGCGCATGTACTCTGAGCACATAATGTTATCATTATTTACTAGACAGTGTGACCCGTGTTCCTAAGTGTGTGTGTAGTTTCTTTTGAAAATATTCTTTGAAAAATATTTCATGCGATTCCCCAACGGTTATAGTCTAGGTTAAAACTTCTTTTCCTAGTTCGCTATAACCAGTGCTCAGATACCAATCTGTCACACCCGGCCCTGAGCGGCGGAAACAGCCGGGCGCGCGCGAGTGGGAATTGATACTTAAGCACGGGCCATTGCAAACATTCAAAGTAAGATTTTCATTGCGCATGAAAAGTTTAATACAAATACATTACATTGTTTAAAAATTACATAAAAACATCCAAGTATAAAAATTGTTGAAGATTTCCACGCCATATCCCCATGCGCGGCGGGAACAACCACGCGCATAGAAGGGATAGAACTAAAATCTTCCAAAAAGCTAGTTTAGATGTTCAGCGTGAGGTGCTCTAAGTGTGACTCCATGCGCTACCTAGTTATCTCCTGAAAGACACGTAAAAACATTTGAATCAGTATAAACTGAGTGAGTTCACAAGTCTTAGTAACTTGATAAATCGTATTGCATCATAATCTTGATACAAATCATTCTGAAACATAATTCTGATAGCATCATTAAAACACATGCTTGGTAAAACATAGTTATATCAACATATTCTGATAATCGTTCCGCGGGTTACGCGCGAACATTTCTGGGAACTGTGCTCGTCTATGCAAAGTGGCGCTGCCACTACGAGCTAAAATAAGTAATACCGTCCCGCGGGTTACGCGCGAACGTTTCAGGAACATGTGCTCGTCCATGCAAAGTGGCGCTGCCACTACGAGCTAAAATAATAATTCCGTCCCGCGGGTTACGCGCGGACGTTGTGCCGGAAAACAAGGCGCTCGTCCATGCAAAGAGGCGCGACCCCTACGAGCGGGTTCAAACCCATAGTACTGCCCCATGACCATACTAGGCACTCGTCCATGCAAAGAGGTGCGACCCCTACGAGTGGGTGGATCAAACCAGCAGTCCCTACCCTTAGAGTTCCAATGGTAAAGTGATCACTTACTCGAGTTCTAGCGCACATACATCGAAAACCTTAGATAACCGTTTGCATTACTCATCATGAAACATAACTTAAACACATAATCGCTTGCATAGCTTGTAAGTATACCGTGATAAAACATTATTTAGGTACGTGTCCCTCGCCCCGAAAACAGTTTAAAATAGTGAAAATAGTGAAAATAGGGGCTGTGAGACTCACCTGTGGTTCTTGTTAAGGGATTAATCGAGATTCGGGTTTTCTTGGTGTTGGCCTTGGAATCGAAGGTCTAGAATACGATTAAATAACAAGTATATATATTAAGATCAAGAAATAGGAGAATATAAGGGTTGGAAAGTAGATCTCAAGGTTATAACCTCGGCTTACCTAGTAACTGGAACGGAATCGAAAATAACGGATGCTCGGGAGATGATTAGTGCAAGTTTGCAGTTCTTTGGAGTGTGTTTTGAGTGATAATTTAGGTTACATATTTATAGGCAAACTCAAGGGAACACAATCCCTTGCTTTAGGGGATTGAAATCTTTTCATATCTAGGGGTAATGATGATAAAGTATGGAAATTATTATTGTTTATTGTTTACTTAAAAGTGGAGGAGTGGACAAAAGATCTTGATTTGATTTGGACAGGACACGCAGGTCTGGGGTTGGTGAGAATAGGGTGGCTGACAGTTGACTTTTCATGTTACAGTGTGCTTTTTCAGGTACTTTTGTCAGTGTACAGTAAAAAAAAGTGGAAAATCTCTGAAACACGCTACTGTTTCCTTTTGGGCGGGAGTAATCTCCTTATGTCTGGAGAATAGACTAAGTGTTCTGTGCGCATCACTTTGTGCGCATAGCTTTCTGCGTGAAGGACATTTCTTTGCTGCGGGTAGGTGCGTAACCTTCTCGCAGTTAGGGACATTGAGTTTCATTTGTAGATTCTCCAGGTGGTCTTGGTATTTCAACATAGTGATCAGTCATGTTGAAGTCAATTCCATCTTGGAGCTTCAGACAAACTAGCTCTCAATGTTCCCGCCATGCGGGGAGGTTAGTTCCCTTCCGCACGCGCATAAACGATGTAGGATGCACCCGCCTTAGCATCATGCGGGATGGTCAACCCATAGACAACATAACGTTAAGTTACATGAAAACATAAAGCCAAAACATTCGCGCATGGCGCATATAACATATGCTCACGCTGGTTCTTAACATGGTGCGCTCGCGCAGGGCGCACATAACAAATGCACGCGCTGACTAACATGGCGCGCTCGCGCAGGGCGCACATAACAAATGCACGCGCTGACTAACATGGCGCGCTCGCGCAGGGCGCACATAACAAATGCACGCGCTGACTAACATGGCGCGCTCGCGCAGGGCGCACATAACAAATGCACGCGCTGACTAACATGGCGCGCTCGCGCAGGGCGCACATAACAAATGCACGCGCTGACTAACATGGCGCGCTTAATATTTACAATCACCTAATTATTAGGTTGATTACTTAGTTTAAGGGATTGGGAATTTACCGGGTGTCACAGAGTGTTTGGGTTCCTATTTTGATATCAAACTCTATGGTTGGATGTGAACGGTGTGGCGATATGGTTTGGTGAATTGACATAGCATGGGTCGAAGGATTTGAGTCATAGTTGGGTAAGTTTTGGTTATTGTATGTTCAAGGTATTTTGTGGGTGTGTTTGTCGGTTGTTGGTGCATTTTGTGACCGTCGCTATGCAATTTAGACCAGCGGAACGCCACAGGCGAAGTTAGCACAACTTCGCCTTAGGCGAAGTTAGAACGCGAAGTTGTAACAACTTCTGCCTTAGGCGAAGTTATCACAACTTCGCCATAGGCGAAGTTAGGAACAACTTCGCCTACTGGCCCAAGCCCAAGCCCAAGCCCGAGAAGATGTTTTGTCTATATATATGTGTGTCTTGTTTAGGTTTTGTATCCAGAAAACAAGAGTAATTGTGTTATAGTTCATTTGTATAGAGAGTAAAAGAGAGGAAGTGTCGTGAGGGACGACCCGAGGTAGAGCTCACCTCCGGTCGGACGTGTTTATGTTTATGTTACGGTATGTAACGTGTTTGATTATTATATTATAAAGATCTGCAGATGTGTTTTATCCCGTTTGTGTGTTTGTTCTTGTGTTTGTGTACGTGTTTGTGTTCTTCATCTTTACACCAATAAACGAGTCTAGGAGGATTCCGCACTCCTAGATCTCGTGCGGATCTCGTATCGATCGGCGACTCCCCGGGGGGACCTACATCGGTGTCTTTGAAGTATTTGGATAGTGAGTTTGATAGGTGTTCGTGGTGTAAAGGTGTTGGTATTTAAAGCTTTTTGTTGGGTTAATGTTGTACATCTTGGATTTTGCATGGGGTTTGAGTAGGTGAGGGTATAACGTTGATGTGTTAGGTTTCGTTCATATTGAGGAAATATTTGAGTGCGCGGGAAACTTTTGTAAGGATGGTTTGATTTAGAATGGTAGTATGAGATGAGATACGGGTGTTTGGAAGCTCGTGGTTGCGTATAGGGAGATTTTTGACTAGTAATAAGTATTAATTTTGAAAATATCATATTTTATAATTAATGTTTGAAGCATCCATGAAGATTTTGATAATAAAAAAAATTGCAAGTTAATATATATATATGAATATATATTATATAAATAGAATTTTTGAGATCCGAGCGTGTGAACCACACGATTTTTTTTATTTTTTATTTTTATTAAGTTCATTATTTAATATCGTGTAACGAAAATATCATGGTAAGTTAAAATGCCTGGCATTGTAAATCGAGATATCCCGAGCAAACTATTCTTGTCTTTAAAGTAAAATTTATATGAAGTTTTGCATGAGAATCTCAAGAAGATTACAAGCTAAAAGTTTGTGACTTTCTTGAAAAATCATGGCAAAACTATCATAATAATTTTAAAACGCGGAAAATCGTATGATGTAAATTTTAAGTTTTGCGAAAATTTATAACGAACCAAAGATTGCATGACGAAAGTTGTTATGAAAATATATTTGGGTAACGAAAATTCTACCACATGTATTATTTAACGTAGTATAATTAAAAATGTCGTGAGAAGTTTAGATAATTAAAATTTTGAAGTGATTGTCCAAACTAAACGGAATAGTTATAAAAATAAAATTTTTATAAAATTTTTGTACAAGGACTTTAAAGACAATTTAAAGTTTATACAATAGGAAATTTACTTGAAAAGTTGAGGTGAAATTTATCATAAAACATTCTTAACATGATGAAATTCATATAATAAGATTTTTGTTTGTAAATAGTCTTAATGAAAATAGACAGCATATTAAAAATCACAGTGAATGGATCGAAAATGTATATATATACATATAGTTATCTAAGAGGTCGCAATGGATGAAATTTATATAAATAAAATCGTTGTGAAAACAAAATGAGAAAATTGGCGTAAAACTTTACTACATAAAATCGAGACATAAAGAATTATTTACAATATAAAATTACCTTTATAAATGAAGACTTGTGATAAGGATTTATAATAAAATAAAGGGAAAAATGGTTTAAATTTTAATACATAATAATAATGTTTTAAGATTTAAAGGTGGGAAAAATCGCACATGAACCACAGTGACTTGATATTTCGACACTGAAAACCATTTTACAAAACTACTATGTCGGAGTCTAAATATGTGCACGTACCACCGCGTCTTCTTCATGTTTTCGACTCAAATAACGATTGTAACAAAAATAATATATCGGGATACAACATCTTGTCAAAACACTAGTCCACGAAATCACCGTAGTTCTATTGTTTTAACACCGAAAATTTGGATGGCGGGCGGAACGCTCGCATTCGACTACTTAAAGTGGTCATCTCATATGAGACAATCTTTAAGGAGATTTGAAACAACGGGATCCAAGTTAAGCTCGTGATCCATAAAACACAATAAAAACTAATGTTTTTGCGTTTTAAGGTAAGGATACCTTGGAGTACTATTGGGTGTTTATGTGTATATTCATGATTTGATAAAATAAATAAGTATATAAATAAACAGGTGCATTGAACAATCAAGTAGGGTAAACATGTATAGGCAACACGTATAAGGACCCTAAAGTAAAGACTATACTAGGTCGTTACGTTTAACCACCTATCCTATAGTCTTGTGGCTCTGATACCAAACTGTCACACCCCAACCAAAGGCGGCGGAACATGCCGGGGTGCAACCGATTGCCCAAAAACACAAGACACTATTTAAAGTGACAATATTTATTCAACTCATTTTATCTCAACAAATCAATCAATAAACAACACATCTCGTCCACACAAACAAGTCGAATACAAGTATCAATTATGTTTTTCGTTTTACTAATATCCTAAAAGTCTTGGTAATGTTTTCGTCAAGTCCCCGAGTCAACAAAAGTCAAACCTGTAACATTTCATAAAATAAAGTTTGTCAACACAAAGGTTGGTGAGCAATTCATAAGTTGAGCATATAAGTATATAGTAATAAAAAGCCACATAGTATACCAAAACAATGAATAAAAGCACTAGAGTTGGATAAATTGACAATTGTTAAACACATTAGCACCACCTAGCTATCTAGGATTTTATGACAATTGCTAAACACATTAGCACTACCTAGCTATCTAGGATTTTATGACAATTGCTAAACACAATAGCACCACCTAGCTATCCTAGGATTTTATAGTTATCATTAATTGCATTACGTTAACAACACCTTGCCATGAGGGGTTGCCAAATGGTATAGGATTTATAGTTCCACCATCCAAAAGCGATAAACACCTAAGCATATAAGCATGTAAGCATATGACACCAAATCAAGCAATTATTCAGGTAAAGTATACAATCACGTTTGTGGGTTTAAAGATTCAACTAATTAAAGCATTTAGTTTAATAAGTATGAAATGTCACCCCAAAACGGAAGATGGAAAATGATGTATATAAAAATATACATCTTTTTAGCATCAAATAATCTCTAAAAACTGCAACTTCTATCGTATAATATAGTTAAAATAACTACTATCATGTTAAAATATATTTTTAGGTGAATCCAAGCCCCAAACAAAGAAATGAATGAAAAGCCAAAGAAAAACCAAAGAAAACAGCAAAACATGGGGTTGTGCTTCAGGAAACATGGGGTTGTGCTTTCAGGAAACATGGGGCTGTGCTTTTGGAAACACAGGGCTGTGCTTTCAGGAAACACGGGGCCGTGCTTTTGGAAGCACGGGGCCGTGCTCACCTTTTAGAAATGACAAAAAGAATTAGCACATGTCATTAAAAAGCACGGGGCCGTGCTCATCAACCACGGGGCCGTGGCCACGTCACAGAAAAGACAAAACAAAGCTGGCACATGTCTTAAAAATGCACGGGGGCGTGCTCATCAAGCACTGGGCCGTGCCTCACTATCCAGATTGCCTATAAATAGTGGCTCATGTTGCACTCATTTGGTGTGCCTTGAAAAGAAATCTATTCGGTTCTCTCTTATAAAAACACACACTAACACTCACTTTGAAGATCTAGTGAAGAGTTTGAAGGCTTGGAGGTCATCACCATCAACCATCATCATCATCCATCATCATCATCATTAAGAAGGAAGATTCATCTACATTTGGTTAGATTGTTCCAAGTTTAATAATGTATTTGTTATTATCATTCATCTTAATGTTTATCATCATGCTCATTATGAGCTAAACTCCTTTTACCATCTAAAATCTATGAAGAAGCTTTGTTTTACTTGATAATTATATAAAACATGTGGTGTGGTCTAGTAAAGTACATGGTTGTATTACAATTATCTTTTGATGAGAAATGTTTCACCATCTTAAATCACTAATTCAAAGTTGGTGGTTGTCAATTCCATTGGCAATCGTTCATGATCGATTCATGTTCTTGAAAGATAGAAATACTTTGATACATTATCAAAACATGGATCCTTATATTGTACTTAGAAATGATGAGATATAAGTTATGATGTATTTTTCTAAACCTTGGTAATCCGAAAATGGCTTTGCTTAGGATATCAAATTAGTTAAAGAAATCATATGTTAATGGAATGTGTAATTATAACCTACATAAATCAACCAAGGGGAGGTTGTGTGACTAAACTACAACCACCCGAAGTTGTTAGAATTGGTATTTGAGAAATCGAAGTCAATCCTAATCTTTCTACTTTACGAAACTACTTGCCAACTTAAATTGACATCAATGAGATGGCATGGCATTAGGAAAGGGTGGACTTTAAAATGCGCATGCTATCTCCTTAGTGCCAAAGATGCTCACTTAAGGTTTAAGGAGCTATCTATCATATATTATTATGGCAAGTTTACCACATGTTCAAATATTATTTATCAATGTTAAAATGAAGTGGATTCTTGATCTTAGATGGTAACCTTCGCTTAATTGAACAACTCGTTTAGAATCTCTTTTCTTGGTCACCTATATATTATATATAAGTATTTATATTTTATAAGAAGTTTGAAGAAAATTAACCCCAAAATGATTAAAACCTCCGATTAAAGTAAAACAACGATTCATTATTAGAAACATTTGTGTCCACGGATCGATACTTGGTTCTTACCAATACTATCCTACATATACGATAGGTACACTTGCCTATTTTGTGTGTGTTTAGTCTTTGTAGAAATCACTTTTATAAATTTAAAACACGATCTTGTGCAAAATCTAATATCCAATCTATCATATTTATACAAGCTACGCGCACGCACATCAAGTTTTTGGCGCCGTTGCCGGGGACACGATACGTTTCTAAGAACGATCCAAGTTTTAATATAATCATTGTCTATAATTGTGCAAATATTTTAACTTATATTTTATTTTATTTTTATATTTTTTTTAATATTAAAATATATAATTTTACGGCTAGCCTACTTTTTACTTTATTTACCTTACCTTGCTTTAGCTTAATTAATTTAGACCTTAGTTAAATAACTTAGCTTAACTCATAGTTTAATTTAGACTAACTTTAGCTAACTTTTACTTTAGTGTGTAATTTTGATTTAGTCCCATGTATGTCCTCTACTTTTGAGCCTGAGCTTGTTTCTCTAATTTCTGAACCGAAACGACTCTTTCGTCGACGAGCACGTAAACGGACAGCAGAAACCGCCGAAGCAATCAAAGACGAATCAGTAGACGCCACCACATCAGGAGAAAATCAAACTGAAGAAATGATGGCGGCCCAGAACAATGAGCCGAACATGAGCCAGTATGCCAAGCCAACTCTCGAAGGCTACGGCAATGGAGTGGCTCCACCCGAAATCACCGAAAACTTTGAAAAAGCAAGCACCATTCATATGGTGGAAAATTCAGTTCAGTTTCATGGTCTCCTCGATGAAGACCCTCTTTCTCACATATCTCGATTCCTACGAATCTGCGGAACCTTTAAAATTCAAAATTGTTCGGACGATCAAATAAAACTCAAACTCTTTCCTTTCTCTCTATGAGATCAAGCCCTAGAATGGATAGAATCCCTTTCCTCTGGTTCCATCACTACTTGGGACCAGATGGTTGAACAGTTTCTCCTCAAATATTTTCCGCCCGATAAAACTGCCAAATTTCGAGCCAGCATTACTGGATTCCGGACCGATGATTATGAGTCGTTACACGCAACATGGGAGAGATACAAAAGTCTTCTAAGAAGATGCCCACATCATGGACTGAGCGTATGGTTACAAGTACAAACTTTCTTTGACGCCCAATCCAGTCAAAACAAACAGGCCATCGACCAGATCGTTGGTGGAGACCTGGGATCCAAATCACCTAACGAAGCATTTGAAGTCCTGGAGAAAGCCGCAAAGAAGAGTTTCGCTTATAACCCACTAAGATCTACACCTATCCATAAAGGAATACACCACGTTGATTCCAACACTCTTGTCACGGCACAGCTTGAAGACCTTTCTAAAAAATTCGAACAACTCCAAGCCGAGCTATCAAAAACTAAACTCGCCTGTGACACTTGTGGAGGAAATAATAATGCAAGTGACTGTAAACAAGTCATTATGGCCATGGAAGAAGTTGATTTCATTGCACGTCAGAACAACGCTTTCAGCAACAACTACAATCCAGGATGGAGAAACCACCCAAATTTCAGCTGGAAAGACGGAGGTAACGCTCAACCCTTACCAGGATTCGAAAAAGACTGATGAATCAACCCTTCCAGCCTAAACCTCAATTTCAAGATCAAAGTTCTAGTAGCCATCAAAACCCAAGCTACTCAAAGATCTAAGAAATGCTAATCCAACTAATGACGAAAACAAATGAAGCTGAGAAGAAGGCCGACTCAAGAGCTGTTGATATTAGCGGAGTATTGTTAAAACATGAAGCTGACCTACAAAGTCAACAAGCATCATTGCGATATCTAGAAACTCAGATCGGACAGATTGCCCAACAATTGTCAGAAAGACCACCTGGCGCTCTTCCAAGCAACACTATAACAAACCCAAATACAGCAGCCAACGCTGTTACATTAAGAAGTGGCACAACCACTGTTGCCTCACCAACTTCAGAACCAGTTATGGAAAAGGAATCCCTGATAAAACGCAGGAAAGACTGATCCCAACAGGCACTGTACAACCTAAGGAACCAGTCCGAACTTATGTTCCACCTATTCCATACCCTGGACGACTGAAACAGGAGAGATTTGAAGCTCAGTACGGGAAGTTTTTAGAACTCTTCAAACAACTCCACATCAGCATCCCTTTCGTCGAAGCCATTGCTCAAATGCCGACATATGCAAAGTTTCTCAAAGAAGTACTGACCAACAAAAGGAAGCTAGAGGAGCTCTCGCACGTCACCTTGAGTAAAGAATGATCAGTTGTCCTCCAAAGCAAGCTGCCGCCGAAAATGACCGATCCAGGGAGCTTTACTATCCCTTGCTCATAGGAAATTTGTCTGTTAGCAATGCCCTGGCTGACCTAGGAGCTAGTATTAACTTAATGCCTTATGCGGTTTTTTCAAAACTAGGGATAGGAGAACCAAAGCCCACCCGCATGAGCATTCAGTTAGCAGACCGATCTGTCAAATACCCTCGGGGCATTGTTGAAAACATGCTTGTCAAAATTGATAAGTTTGTTTTCCCAGTAGATTTTGTGATTCTAGACATGGAGGAAGACAAAAGTGTACCTCTGATTTTAGGAAGACCCTTCTTAGCCACTGCAAAGGCTATTATTGATGTTTGCACCGGCAAACTCACTCTCAGAGTCAATGACGAGGCAATCACTTTTGACATAGGAAAATCTATGCAATATCCTTAACATCACGATGACGCATTATATTGTATCGACATCATCGATTCTATCGTGAGTTGCTATGTGCGAGATTCCTCCATCACTAGCAGGATGGAAACACAAATCTTAACCGAAACCATCACCAAACCTATCTTAGATAACGAAAATCTCAATGCTATCAACAACAGTCAAGAAACATTAGAAATAGTATGTGAGATCACCGAGAACAATGAAAAATCAAAACCATCAATCGAAGAACCACCAGCCTTAGAGTTAAAAGAACTACCAAAACATCTCGAATATGTCTTCCTAGAAAAAGATTCTCAACTCCTAGTAATTATTTCATCTCACCTTTCCAAAGAAGAGAAAGACGAACTTCTAAGGTTCTCAAAAACCATAAGAAGGCCATCGCATGGAAGATCATGGATATCAAGGGAATTAGTCCCTCCTTTTGTACTCACAAAATTCTCATGGAGGAAGAATACAAACCCGTGGTCAAACATCAAAGACGTCTCAATCCCAACATGCAAGATGTGGTGAAGAAGGAAGTAATCAAACTCCTTGATGCCGGATTAATCTATCCAATCTCAGAGTCACCTTGGGTCAGTCCAGTTCAAGTAGTACCCAAGAAGAGAGGAATGACAGTTGTAATGAACGAGAAGGACGAGCTAATACCGATAAGAACCATCACAGGCTGGCGAGTTTGCATTGACTACCGGAAGCTTAATGACGCCACAAAAAAAGATCATTTTCCACTTCCTTTTATAGATCCAATGCTTGAGCGATTATCAGGAAAAATGTTCTACTGTTTTCTTGATGGATTCTCCGGATACTTTCAAATTCCCATCGCTCTTGAAGATCAGGAGAAAACCACTTTCACTTGTCCATACGGAACCTTCGCCTACCGAAGAATGCCATTTGGATTATGTAATGCTCCGGCCACCTTCCAACGTTTCATGGTGGCCATCTTTCATGAAATGATCGAGCACTCTATGGAAGTTTTCATGGACGACTTCTCAGTCTTTGGAGACTCCTTCGATCATTGTCTGAAAAACCTAGACAAAATGTTGACTAGGTATGAGGAAGTGAATTTGGTACTCAACTGGGAAAAATGCCACTTTATGGTCAAAGAAGGCATCGTTCTAGGTCATAAGATATCCCAAGCAGGACTAGAAGTTGATAGAGTAAAAATAGAAACCATATCCAAACTTCCACCACCAACTTCAGTTAGAGCCATTAGAAGTTTTCTAGGTCACGCGGGATTTTACCGTCGCTTCATAAAAGACTTTTCCAAAATTGCTAGACCTATGACCAAACTTCTGGAGAAAGACGCACCGCTTGTCTTCTCCAAAGAATGTGTTGAATCATTCAACATATTAAAAGACAAACTCGTCAATGCACCAATCATGACTACACCCGATTGGACCCTTCTATTAGAAATCATGTGCGATGCAAGCGACTTTGCAGTTGGAGCCGTACTCGGGCAACGCAAAGAAAAACATTTTCACCCAATTTACTATGCTAGTAAAACTCTTAATGATGCACAAGAAAATAACACCACAATAGAAAAAGAGTTACTAGCAGTAGTCTTTGCCTTTGAGAAATTTAGATCATACCTCGTTATTTCCAAAACCATAGTTTACACCGACCATACCGCCATACGTTACTTCTTCAACAAGCAAGATGCCAAACCTAGACTTTTCCGATGGATCCTACTACTCCATGAATTCGATATAGAAGTCAAGGACAAGAGAGGAGCAGAGAATGTAGCCGCAGACCATCTTTCACGCTTAGAATGCCCAGATTCAGAGGAACTTCACAAAGAAATTATCGATGATAATTTTCCACACGAAATTCTCATGCATATCCAAGCAGTCATGCAGGAAAAGGATGAAAGTCCTTGGTTTGCCGACTTCGCAAACTATCTGGCTTGTAGAATCCTAAGAAAAGGGCTAACTCATCAACAACGCAAGAGATTCTTCTCCGACCTTAAGTTCTAATTCTGGGAAGATCCATACTTGTTTAGGATAGGGGCCGATCAGGTTATTCGTAGGTGTGTAGCAGGAAAGGAAACCTTAGATATTCTCAAACACTGCCATGAAGGACCTACTGGGGGACACCACGGTACCGCCACTACGGTCAGAAAAGTGTTTGATGCAGGATTCTTCTGGCCCACCATATACAAAGATACACATGCTTTGATCCAAGCATGCGATGCTTGTCAAAGAGCCGGGAACATCTCAGCCAAGAATGAGATGGCTCAAAAAGACATTCAATTTTGTGAGGTCTTTGATGTATGGTGAATAGATTTCATGGGCCCTTTTCCTAACTCATTCGGAAATAAGTACATCCTAGTAGCAATCGACTACGTGTCTAAACGGGTAGAAGCTAAAGCTCTTCCCACTAATGATGCTCGGGTTGTAGTAAGATTTCTGAAAAAGTTATTTTCACGATTCGGTACTCCGAAAGCCCTAATCAGCGACAGAGGTACCCACTTCTGTAACGCTCTGATGGATAAAGTCTTAGCACGATATGGGGTTCACCACCGACTGGCAACACCATATCACCCTCAGACCAATGGGCAAGTAGAGGTCTCGAATCGAGGAATTAAAAGGATTTTAGAAAGAACTATATGAATTAATCGCAAAAATTGGGCAGAAAAGTTAGATGACGCTTTGTGGGCCCTCAGGACGGCTTACAAAACCCCCATAGGAACAACACCATTCAAACTTGTTTTTGGGAAGGCATGTCATCTACCCGTAGAACTAAAACACAAAGCATATTGGGCTCTGAGAGCAGTGAATTTTGATCTAATGTCCGCCAGTAAAAACCGAGAAGATCAAATTCACGAGCTCGAAGAACTAAGAGCACTGGCATATGAAAATTCCTGGTCATACAAAGAAAAGACTAAACGTTTACACGACGCCCATTTAAAAGAAAACAAGAAATTTCAAGTTGGCTATCATGTACTGTTATATAACGCACGTTTGCGTCTTTTCCCAGGAAAATTGAAATCTCGTTGGACAGGTCCACACATAGTTGAATCAGTTTTTGACTATGGGACAGTCGAGATCTCAAACTCTGAAGGCCAGAAGTTCAAAGTTAATTGACATCGATTAAAACCATACATCGATGGACCATTCGAGACCGTCTCGAAGGTGCTAATCCTCCACCCAGATCAATGAACATGTTGGAAGTAGGGTCCAACCAAGACCCTGATTAAACTAGGCAATGAAATAAGGTTAAAAATATATAATAATAATAATAATAATAATAATAATAATAATAATAATAATAATAATAATAATAATAATAATAATAATTTTAAGTATTATTATGCTTGTTGGTCGTATTCAGTTTTTATATAGGTACACTACAGGAAAACGGACGAAAAACCGGGGACGCTCTATCAAAATTTCGTTGGCCATAGGGAAGTTCCTTTCCATTTTACCCTCCATACTTCATATGAATCTTATTACTAATCTTTTTATGAAACTTTTCACATTGAAGACAATGTGAGATTCAAGTGTGGGGAGGGAAATTATTTGACCAATTGCTTGCTCAATTAATTATAAGATTCTCTAATAACAAAATTTTTTGTAGCAAACAAAGACTATTTTTGACAAACCAAAAGAAAATCCAAGAGAATTTTTTAGCAAATAACTAACTACAAATCTACTATAACCAAAAAAGTGAAAAAGTAAAAAGAAGTTTTGTAATAATGAGAACAAATTTATGTAAAATATGGCGTTTATACCTAATCCCTCCGTTACTGTGAGATAAACCTCATGCCATATAAATATTTTTTCGGAAGCATTGAGAGAGTCATATGTTTCGTGTGATTTAGAACTTGTCGCAATTATTCATTTCAAGACCGCACGAAGCGTTGTATAAGGAAAAAGGTAATATTGTCACAATCCTCTCAAACCATTCCCCAAATTACAAAACCCAAAATCCTAAACCAAAACCTTTCCACTTTATCCCTCTCACCGGTAAAATACAACACTGGTCTTTTACCGGCAGACTCTAAAGAACTGGAAATGCATTATTTCGATTTCAATTTCCTTTGCTGCATCACTTCACAAAACCTAGGTTGCCTCCAGAACTTAGGGAGATAATCTTTCTCTTTAGCAATGAGGTGAGGAAAAATTGGCGCCAAGACGAACAAAGGCCACCATTTTGTGGAATTTCCAAAAACGTAATGAAGAGAAGAGCGAAAAGATACGAATGATGCTTAGGTTGCGGCAACTGGTCCCACAAAGGAAGATGTAGAAAAAGTCAAACTCAGTCTCAGCATGAATATACCGAACTAATGAGGGTGGGGGCTATTAGGCTCAAAGCCGAACGATCCATTAGAGTTGGGAGTTATGTTCAGAACAGGATTGAGGAAGAACTAATCCACATCCTCGACAAAACTGGTCTTGACAATCTGACCTTAAAAGAGTCACTTTAAAAAAAATAGCAATCGGAAGAAAGGAGCTAATCGTTGAAGACATCTTAAGACCCCCGACAATCAGCAGAAGTTGTATTTACCGTCCTCATCCTCATTAACCTAAACCCTTGAACCACCACAAAATACCAAATCCCTACTCAAAACCAACCCATATTACCTTCTAATCTATGCAACCCTTCACAAAGGTGGAGATTTGAAATTGCTACAAGTTTATTTTTCACGGGTTGCATTTTGACTAAGAGTGTTCACATACATACATCACAGGTATGATCAGATATAAAACCGAGTGTGAGTGAACATTGTGAGAACGTGACGTTTTGCATAAACGGAAACTCATAAAAAAATCACCTTTTTATATATCACTACATATATTCCTATGATTTAAGGTTGGTTATTTTGTTCCCATTTTCTTGGAACAATTTTGGGGATGTTTAAGCTATGGTCCTAACTTGCTATTTTTAGAGAATATTTATAAGTAGCTTGCTTGAGGACAAGCAAGGTTCAAGTGTGGGGATGTTTGATGTATACAAAAATATAAATCTTTTTAGCATCAAATAATCTCTAAAACTGCAACTTCTATCGTATAATATAGTTAAAATAACTACTTATCATGTTAAAATGTATTTTCAAGTGAATCCAAGCCTCAAACAAAGAAACGAATGAAAAGCCAAAGAAAACCAAAGAAAACAGCAAAACATGGGGCTGTGCTTTAGGAAACACGGGGCTGTGTTTTGAGGAAACATGGGGCTGTACTTTTGGAAACACGGGGCTATGCTTTCAGGAAACACGGGGCCGTGCTTTCGGAAGCACGGGGCCGTGCTCACCTTTCAGAAACGACAAAAAGAATTAGCACATGTCACTAAAAAGCACGGGGGCGTGCCTCAGGAAGCACGGGGCCGTGCTTACCTTCCAGAAACGACAAAAAGAATTAGCACATGTCACTAAAAAGCACGGGGCCGTGCTCATCAAGCACGGGGCCATGGACACGTAACAGAAAAGACAAAACAAAGCTGGCACATGTCTTAAAAATGCACGGGAGCGTGCTCATCAAGAACGAGGCCGTGCCTCACTATCCAGATTGCCTATAAATAGTGGCTCATGTTGCACTCATTTGGTGTGCCTTGAAAAGAAATCTATTCGGTTCTCTCTTATAAAAACACACACTAACACTCACTTTGAAGATCTAGTAAAGAGTTTGAAGGCTTGGAGGTCATCACCATCAACCATCATCATCATCATTAAGAAGGAAGATTCATCTACATTTGGTTAGATTGTTCCAAGTTTAATCATGTATTTGTTATCATCATTCATCTTAATGTTTATCATCATGCTCACTATGAGCTAAACTCCTTTTACCATCTAAAATCTATGAAGAAGCTTTGTTTTACTTGATAATTATATAAAACATGTGGTGTGGTCTAGTAAAGTACATGGTTGTATTACAATTATCTTTTGATGAGAAATGTTTCACCATCTTAAATCACTAATTCAAAGTTGGTGGTTGTCAATTCCATTGGCAATCGTTCATGATCGATTCATGTTCTTGAAAGATAGAAATACTTTGATATATTATCGAAACATGGATCCTTATATTGTACTTAGAAATGATGAGATATAAGTTATGATGTATTTTTCTAAACCTTGGTAATCCGAAAATGGCTTTGCTTAGGATATCAAATTAGTTAAAGAAATCATATGTTAATGGAATGTGTAATTATAACCTACATAAATCAACCAAGGGGAGGTTGTGTGACTAAAATACAACCACCCGAAGTTGTTAGAATTGGTATTTGAGAAATCGAAGTCAATCCTAATCTTTCTACTTTACGAAACTAATTGCCAACTTAAATTGACATCAATGAGATGGCATGGCATTAGGAAAGGGTGGACTTTAAAATGCGCATGCTATCTCCTTAGTGCCAAAGATGCTCACTTAAGGTTTAAGGAGCTATCTATCATATATTTTTATGGCAAGTTTACCACATGTTTAAATATTATTTATCAATGTTAAAATGAAGTGGATTCTTGATCTTAGATGGTAACCTTCGCATAATTGAACAACTCGTTTAGAATCTCTTTTCTTGGTCACCTATATATTATATATATAACTATTTATATTTTATAAGAAGTTTGAAGAAAATTAACCCCAAAATGATTAAAACCTCCGATTAAAGTAAAACAACGATTCATTATTAGAAACATTTGTGTCCACGGATCGATACTTGATTCTTACCAATACTATTCTACATATACGATAGGTACACTTGCCTATTTTGTGTGTGTTTAGTCTTTGTAGAAATCATTTTTATAAATTTAAAACACGATCTTGTGCAAAAGCTAAATATCCAATCTATCATATTTATACAAGCTACGCGCACGCACATCAGAAAACGGGGTATGAAAGTACTCACCTTGATTGACGAATCGGGAAATAATAAATGATCGAATTATAAAAATCTTGTGAACAAAACGAACAAATCCGACTTGAAACGATAAACACCTTAGCTAAAAAAATAATGTAATATATTAACGAACTTGGAACCATGAAGAAACTATATTGGAAACAATGAACGATGAGGTTCGGTTATTAATCGGATTACCAGTTAATTTGTTAATGATTAGAGTCTCGTACTTAATTGATAATTTAAAACAAATTGTTATTATTTTATTGGGCTTTTAGATAACTAGACCAATATCAAAATAGAAACAAGACGGACTTAATTTAAGGGTTCGGTTCTATAAAAATGAATAGATAATGAAGTTTATAATAATATAATTAATGATAAGATAGTAATGATAATAATAATTCTAAAAAGATATGTTATATATATAAATATATACAAACATATATATATATATAGATAGATAGATAAGATAATAATAATAACAATAACTATTTCTAATAATACTAATATAGTATAATAATTATAACAATAATTATTATTAATAATACTAATAATAATAGTTATAGAATAAAAGTCTTGGTATTAGTTAAAGTGTTGTTGTTAAAAATATTAATAATAATAAATAATATTGATAGTAAATAATGATACCATACTTGATGTTGGTTTGATTTCTAAACGAATTCACAAAATAAGTATAATAATATTATTGTTAATAAATAATGACGGAAATATGACTTTTAATAAATAATAATAATATGGTCTTTATTAATGATAATAACTTAAATATTTATAATAATAATAATAATATTAATGATAAATAAATATAATAGTAAGTTATATGTAATAATACTAATAATAATCTTTACGTAGCGATATTAGTATTAATAGTAACAATAAATTTTATAGTATGAAAAGATACTACCAAAACCGGCTAGGACGATACCCGAACCAGAGACCTCTCGTTCAACAACTTATGCACAAACCAACCGAACCAAAACAATTAAACCCATATGAACTTAATATATCCATTTCCCGGGTGTTCATCTTTTACTCAAAACAAACCAACTCCATACCCATCCAACCCGCTTCAAAAATATAACCGATAATAAACTATTATTAACAATTTAGATCCGAACAATTTATAAGCGAAAACCGATAGCACCAACGCCCAAAATTAATTTAGCTATTAGTTGTACACGATTCGTGGCTCTATACCGAGGAATGAAACAAGTCGTACCTGCCGGAGACGGAAAACCGCAACCGGAGGGAGAGGGAGAGAGAGAGACGTCGCGAGAGAGAGAGAGAGAGCAGAGAGAGATAGAGAGACGGTGAGAGAGAGAGAGAAAGCCGAGGGAGAGGGAGAGCACGGGACCACGGTGGCCGGATTTCCGGCGCCGGAAAAACGACATTGAAGGGAAAACGGGCTGGTGGTCGGCGTCGGGTTGGGTTACAGGGAGGGAGTAAGCTGGTGTGCGGTGAGAGGTGGTGGGGTCGCCGGACCGCGGCTCCGGAGTTTGGGCTCGCCGGAAAGAAGAAGAAAGGGAAGTGGGGGCGGCTGGTGTGATGGTTGCAGTGGGGGTGGTGGTGTCGGGTTACGGGGGAGAGGATGGCTGGAATCGGGGTCGCCGGAGCTCGCCGGTCGCCGGAAAACGGCGCCGGACATGCGAGAAAGAAAGAGAGGTCGGTTGTGTGTGTTGTGTGATGTTAAAGTTAGGTTTAGGTTTTTTTTTGAGTTTATATATATAATATATATTTTCAAAATACCCCCCTCAAGTTTCATCAAGGTTTAATACGAGCTTAAAGGTTTGTACAACTCGTAACGACTTTACGAAAATCATTTTGAACTCCTTATGTTTTCTTAGCGTCACTATAATATGACAAACGTTGGTTTATTAATGATCGATGTCTATTATAATATTATATAAAATAAATAAATAAGGTTCTAAAATGTTGAGTTGGGTTTACGTATTAAAAGTTTACAAAAACGAATATAATTCGAGATCTGAATTTGACGAATGTCACAACATTCGAGGTGGAATTCATAAGATCGAGAGTACAAATTTGAACAAGATTAAACGAAGACTTTGAGGGATTCAGTTAGTTAAAATGAGAAACTTATGAAATTTAAAGAGAACTCTATACAACATTGAAATATCGCAATTGTGTACTAAATATAAGGTAAATTAAAATATTAAAGTACTGGTAGTAGTAATTGAGTATGCAAAAATATTAATGCAAAAAAAATTATGTATGCAAACAAACTGTAATAGATGAAATTGAGAAGCAGATATTCACGAATCATCGACATAGTCCTATTCCAATTAAATCTTAAAAAAAATAGATCTCGTATAAAGTGGGTCATTATAATATCCCCAGATTACAAGGGATTTTTCTATCTCCATAGAATCGTTTAAATTAAAATAAAGAAGTTGCAATATTCATAGTTTATCATGAAAGATTAAATAAATAATGAATATTAAAGTAATAATGGAAAATAGAGATGAGTTGAGAAATAATATAATTATATAGAAGAAAACGCGGAGCTGGATATGCATGAACCACAATGACTATTCCAATAACAACTAAAGAAATCATCAAAATATTTTAAATTCTCATAATATATTAAAATTTAAGTAAAGAGTTGAAATATCCACGAACACCATGCGACTTAAACTAAATAACGAAATTTAACAAAAATGAAAATGGGTTGCTATGATCCCCACGAACCACCGCAGGTTTTCAACAAAAATCGTGAAAATGTCAATAACTAAAATGAGTGGTCATGGAAATTTAATGAAAAATTCCTTTTAATAATGAAAATTAAATTAAATATTGAAAGAGAAAATTTCCATGCTGAAGATAATTTTGGTTAAATGATGAAGAATTCAATTAATAACAAAACTACAACAGTTATATTTCAACGACGAAAATTTGTAAGATGAAAGATAAATTGTGTAACATGAGATCAATAAATATATATGATGTACCAAAAATATTAATAATTGAGGTTGCGGGTAGAAATTGACACGCTTTCAATAATTTGAAATAACAAAATAAATGAGAAAAGACAATTTAAATAATATGATCGACAAATAACTGACTGTCGAAATTTTGTCTTTTAAAATTGAAGAATTGTTTCAGTTTATAAGAATCTAAGTATTTTGATTAATTGACGTAATGTTAACGAATCAACTCCTAAGATTTTTTTTATTAAATAAAAACCAGATAAGTACGACAACCAACGATATTGATCTTTGGGAAGATAAGAAAAATTTCATTGTATGCGAAAAAAGATGCTTAAAATGATGGATTTTTCAGGTTGGGTTTGTTCCAAATAACTAATTTAGACAAATAATCATTTAAGGTATAATTGAATACAAAATACGTTTAGACAAAAATGATGACGACGATAAAAATCTTTTTAGTGAAAACTTAACTACGATTGGTTTGATTCAAAACACCTTTGTTAATTGAGTTTATGAAAGCTTAAATAATTGGGATTGAATGATTTGAGGCACCTCGAATAGGTTTGTGAAAACGAGGTTTGACTAAGGTAGGCTTGATGAAATTAAGTCTTGCGGGTTTAGAATCTAATAAGCGAGAACAACCTTGCTACATGAAAAAGCCTGAGAGGCATAGGGTTGGTAGGTTTAAGCTAAATGAGCATGGGTAGTATGGTACGGCGCCGGTATAATTTAATCTCGGCGTGAATGAGTAAAGAGCAATGTGTTGCGTAGGTGATTAGGGTCTCCATAATTGTAGAAGGCACGTGTAGCAGGTGTATAAAGGTAAGTCGGCAACATAGACCGTTGTGGGATGTCTTGTGCCGTAGGCAGTGTACGACAAGTGTTAACGGGATACCCATAACGGTTATAGTAAGTGTAAGAATGACACAGGAATTGAGTCGGATGACGAAAGTCGCGAATAAGAGATAACGAGCGTGTTCCGGTGTAAGGTTTCTTATTTGGGACACTATGATTTTATTGAGATTGATAATTGGTTTACTTAGAAACCTAAACTCGATTATTAAGCTTGTGCTTGTTATTATCGTTGTTATGAGGGTGAGTAAGGGTAAATGAATCAAAATTTCTCTGAAAAAAATTAGTGAACAAGATTAAATGGATTGTATTAGTGCCTTGAGTTAGAATTTATGCCCTAGAGATTGAAGGAGCTATCTCTTTGACTGTACTTATGGTCATAAAGCGGGTGTAGAGAATATATGATCTATATTGTTTGATGTAGAAATCATTCTATAATTATGTAAAATGAGATTAAATGAGTATAAATAATAAGTTGTGTAAATCTCTTATTAGTTATTAAGGAAAAAAAATGAAATTCGACATAAGTTGTGCTAGCATTAATCATGACATAAGGATAAGTCAGAATTTAAATGAGATAATCTATATGACAATTTGTTAAATAGATGATATAATCAATGAGGTGATTTGATATGAGATTTTATTGAAGCATAACAAATTAAAATGTTAATACTTAAAATTTGAGGGTGATAACTGAGATGTAATTGATAGTTATTGGGGGTATTGAGTTACTTGTGATAAGTTCGTTAACTGATAACGTGATAATTGTGAACATGAGGGATATTGTTTAAATATTAAGGTATTTAATAATACTTTTATTATATTTGATAGTTTGATGATGTTATAATATGCGTATGAGAAAATAGTTATCAATTGCTCTTGATAATTTGTGAATGTGATAATATGAGTACGAGATAACCGATTAGATAATTAAATAGTATATTGTTTGGATAGACTTGTGATAACAGAGTCCTTGTGAGTGAATGATTTGTGCTCCATCATAAGAATGAAAATATTTGTTAGTATGTGAATGAATTGAATCAATAAGTTTTGGTTCCATGTAAATGAATAATTAAGTAAATGAGTCAAATCGTAACTTGTTTCAAACAAAATAAAATACATAAACAAATAATAAATAACGTAAGTTTCTCGATGTATTGGGTTTCCCATGAGCTTGTCCACGGTATTTTGTTGGCCCATGAGTGTTGCGTGCCGTTTTAACCGACTAAACTAAATAACGAATGGAAAATGTAGGTATGAGTAGTTGAAGTATCTCGTTTATCACCACACGTGATAATGCTCCAACCAAATATCGTAAATATAATAACTGTGAAAATGAATAGTTGGTGTGCCCATGGCGTCCCATAGATTTTTCAGCCGACTAGACATTTAAAAAGTAATAAAATAATAACAATAAAACGAAATTGAAAGATGTAACCGTTAACTGATAACGTTAAACGCTTAAAAGGTATAAACAAAACTTAGAAAATCCTAAAAGAATTTCCCGTCAATGAAAACAACCAACAAAAATTTGAATGTAAATATATATCTTGGGAATGAGGCGTTGCCTCGGAGTTATAAAAATATTTTGAGAGTAAGAAATAGTCTCGAAAATTATAAAAATATTTTGAGAGTGAGACATGAGCTCGGAGTTGTGTGTGCATGATAATAAAATAAGCATTAAACTAAACAGTTAAATAAGTACTTAGTCTAGCAAGTAATTACGCAAACTGTAAACAATCAAATAGAACACATCAGGTAAACAAATAAGCACGTGTGGGGCTCCTAAGCATGTTACTAAGGCACCACTAACGACCTATCTTAAACCTTCGGCTTTGATACCAATCTGTCACACCCCAACCTACGGCGGAAATGCCGGGGCGAACTGATTGCTCACAGCTTTTCAAAGGTTACTATCATGAAAAATTATTTAAATGACAATATCTATTAAATGAAACAATTACAATTAAGTACATCAAGTATAAAGAAAACTACAACAATGATTAATTAAGTTTGTATCCTAGAATGCATCTCTACGTGATCTTCATCTTGCTAAACAACCAAGCTGATAACCTGCAAATGCGTATAAAATATATTTTTGTCAACAACACATGTTGAGTGAGTAAAACACCGGTTAAGACACAACAGTAATAATATATATCATATAAAGAAAGATGCAAACTGTTCCCGTGAGAATAAACAGATAAACCATAGCACATACACAAACAATCAACCATAAAGAAAGGGCTAAACCGTTGCCATGCGAATGGGCATTGGTTACCAATAATGAGGTGTCGATGAAACCATTATCAACGCGTCGGACGCCGGCCACTACGACGGTCGTATGATCATATTAGACTGAGAATATGTTGGACCTCTCCGAATGCGGTTCAAATAAAGCATGTAAGCAAATAGCTAGTTAGGCATAAACTGATATACACACAAGGATTAAACAGTTGCGGTTTTGAATACTAGATAATATCGAAATACTGTAAATATGCATATGTCCCCAAAACGTGGAAAACAAGTAAAAAGAGGGGAGTGATTACTCACCTGATCGGATGAATGAAACACAAGTGATGATGTGAGAAAGATAAATCATTATGGATACACCGACAAGTATTCCTAGTTAAATAATAATATGAATTAATTATAAAAGATATGCACGATTTAATGCATTAAGATTTCGGTGTGATTAGACTTAAGTATTGTGATTCATGTGGTTATTGATTGAACAATTGATCTCTATGGATTATTTGTTATTGTGAAATCATTATTATTAAAATATACTTATAATATTTATAAATACAAATATATATACATATATATAAATACGTGTGTATATATATATACGTAACAAAAGCTTTTAACGAAAGTTTGGAAAAAGACGTAACTTAATGAATGTCGGTTTTCGTAAGATGTTTATTTATATCTACTTATTAAATTATCATTTATTAAAAATTAACTATATCAATTAACAAAAACTAATAAAAATTAAAATCCTAAAAATTCGGGTGGCCGGGTTTGAACCCGTGACCACCAGGATCACAACATATTGACCAAACCAACTGCTCCAGCATGCCAGTTGAGAGTTAACTGAAAACGATTACTTATATTCATAATTGACCAGAAACCACCAAACTGAATACAAACCCTAGAGTCACAATCCGTTAATCCGATAAGTTTTGGTTCAATTAAGCTTAGGGTAAACGTTATACTGATCTAAACGATCATGCTACATAATTTAAATACCTCAAATGGTTCTGATTTGATGAAGAACAGCGAGCCAAAACCGACGGCCAGAAACGGGAACAGAACGCGCATGCACAGGCTCCAAAAATGTAATTGATTAAGGGGGTTTAGATCGCCAGGTCATGGGAAGGTGAGGATGAGGTTAATTAAGTTATCATCATCTCTAAATCTAATCTCACTATTAGGGTTTAGTCGGTTTATAAATTGACATAATAAAGATCGTTTTTGATCAATTTCCTTAATTATAACGTCGGTGTAATACTAATTTAGCATATACACGATTGGAGCAAATCAATTCCAACTATAAAGCGAGAATTATGGCGGAAGTTAAGAAACGGGTTAGGGTTTAGGGTCAAACACGGGTTACGGGTTTGGTTGTGGGTCACCAAATGGGTTATTTGAATCTGATATGTTATAATAATAATAATAATATAATATATTTGCACATTAGTCCCTGGAGATGAAAGGTGGAAACAAAGTTGGGTAAAAGTTTTAGTTTGGGTAGTTTTTGCCAAAATATGAAAGTTATAATTATATTTTTATATAATTAATTAAACCATAAGATAATAAAATCAATTTACTCGATACACGCGATATTTTACGGATATAAAAGTGGGTCGGGTAACGGATATAAAATATAGTTAGAAAACCCGAGTTGTTACATTCTTCTTCATTTTCCATCTTCTTCAATGGGTCGTGGAGTGTGGAGGATACGTCTTTCTGACGAGGAGTTTTCTCTCAAAACTAATAGTAAGTTCAAATTAGGGGTTTTTTGTGTTACTAGTTTAAGTTATAAACAAATTTTCTGTTATTAGTTCAAATTATAAACAAAGATTGATTTTTTTTCTTTTAATTACAAATGATAATAACCTGTTTACATTTAATATATTCCATGGAGGCGAGTTTTCTCAATTTTCTGGTAGAGCTTACGCGGAAGACCGATCAGTTTTCATCGATAATGTGGAGGTTGGAAAAATTGGTAAGGGTGATTTGGTTGATATGGCAAGGAATCTAGGATATCCTCCTAGCGAGGTACTTTACTTTCATTATAGAGAACCGAATGTGTGTATGGATTGGGTTATACATCCATTGTGTGATAAATTTGATTTTAAGAAAACTTTTAACATTGTAAGAGGTGGAATTAACGTGGTTGATATATATATATATGTGGAACATGGACATTCACGTTTGATAAACAATGTATCGTTTTCTTCACAAAATCACTTTGCAAATGAAAAGTGCACGAGGTAGACGAAGTTGATGTTGATATAGAATAAACATCAAATAGGTTGAATGAGGAAGAGGGTAATGAAATCGCTTCACATGAATCGGGTTCATATGAAACTGAGGATGATCCAGATTATACTATTGAAGAAATTGGTTATGAGTATTTGGTAGATGTAGAAGTGGACATGACAGTCTTCAAAAATAATGATGATGCCGACGTTGTTGAAGTTTATAATGCCACGGATACTGCACTAGATGATTATGAAGATGGCGAACATGAGAAACATCTTAAGTTTGACCTTGTGTATAGTGATGAAGATAATTCCACTGTGTTGAATAGGGCCGCCAATTTATACAAAGGCACGAATGCACGACACATACTTACACAACTTTAACAGGTAACAGGTAAGGCCTTAACATGTTTTGTGTACTAAACAGGTAGACACGAAATTACCTGTTAATTTTCGTGTATAAACATGTAAAATACATGTTTACATGTTAAGTACATGTGAAGTACCTGGTTATATTTTTATAATATATATATATATATATATATATATATATATATATATATATATGGGAGATTTCAATTAAGAACACCTTTGAGTTTTAAGAACTCGAAAGAACTCAGTGTAACGATTTTTTTTTCGAATTTTTTTTACACATACGTAATATATGTAAGTTATATACGCGTAAAAAATTACAGAATTTTTTACGCACTGAGTCGACTTTTTACACATGTGTAACGGACGTAAAAGTTAGTGTAACCACTTACATATTTATTCTCTCTCATACTTTGACTTTTTTGTCAGATTTAATCTCAACCACATATTTCAATCAGTCTAATTAAATGTGTGGCCTTGAATTGAGTTCTTAAGTTCTTAAAACTCAATATGATTCTCAAAATATCCCTCCCCTATATATATATATAATTATAAGTTATCCTAAACCCCGAAATTTCTAAAACATTCTCACTCTCTGTTTCTTAACCGTCACCTCTCACCACTCACGAACATTCCTTCTCCGGCTTTTGCTTCACTAAACAGGTTGTCAAATATGTGTTTCTAAATAGCTCTTATCATGTATTATCGTGTATACCAGGTAGTAACAGGTTCGTGTTCGTGTTTGGGATACAGGTACACGTTAAGTTTTCGTGTTATGTACAGGTATACACATTTCATGTCCGTGTCTTATCGTGTTCTTGTCTTATCGTGTACAGGTATACACGATATGTCAGCCCTAGTGTTAAATAAAGTGAAACAGAGGATAAGAAGGAAAACAATTAGTGTTGGGCCTTGGAGTGATGGATGTCCATTCTATGTTGGTTAGTTAATTGAAGATAATGATACCATGAATGAAATGGTTAAACCCAGTGTTTTAAAAACCGGTTCAAACAAGTCGGTTAAACCGGATTTCGCACAGTAAACCAGTATTTTGAGTCCGTTATTTTTGACCGGTTTGCTAGAACATCGTACCGGCAGTTTTTGTCTAAAATACTGGTTTTTACCGGCAAACCGGTTTTAAGCTCGAGAAATTTTTGATATTTGCGGCCCATATTTTTTTTTAAATTACTTTTAACCGAACAAATAACATTCAAACATGTAAACTTTAGGACTATTTCTTTAAAATTGAGTGCTTTTGCATTATTTTTTAATATGATTAACTTTTGGATTATTTTTTGTTATAAGAATCATATAGTTTTGAGTTATTTTGGATTGAAGTTACATTTATAGGATTTTATAAGGTTATTTAACCAGTTAAACCTCCTGGTATAACCCGGCCAACCGGTTGTATCATATTTAGACCAATCTGATACAAGTAAAATACCGGTTATTAAAACATTGGTTAAAACATATGCGGTGGCCTAAAGAAGAGAGCTTTACACTAAGAAAAATGACAATATAAGGTACAGAGTATTGTGTTTGGGTAAGAATCTTACTTTGATTAGTGGTGAGGGTTCAAACTTGCCAGCTGGGGAAAACCTTAAGGCTCAAAGTGCCAAAGAAATGAAAACTAAACCCACTTGTCCTTGGGAAATGCAGATCTCAAGACGATCCATTACAGATCAGTGGTGTGTGAAGACACTTTCCTATCAACATCAGTGTCTCCAAACTAGGGTTGTTGGGCTATACACTATGGGCTCCATAGCGAAAGAGGTAGAGTCAGAAATTGAATCCAATCCTACAATCCCTGTGTAAATATCTTCAAGACCAAATCCAGAAGAAGCATCATATCCATGTTTTAGAAGTGAAAGTGAGAAGAGAAAAGAAGCTTGCTAATGATATGGTGATTTTATACAACCATATGGTGTGCTAAGAGCCTATCTTGAACAACTGCTAAAAGCCACCCCTGGTAGCCATGTCAAAATAGATGTCGAACCATGTCATGACCTTAGCAGTCCTACTAGGCAATTCAGAAGGGTTTATATTTGTTAGCTTGCTACAATATCTTGTAATTGCCATGTTTCCATGTTAACTTTAACAACTTCTTGATGTTGTAACATGTTGCTTAGTACAAAATACATGTAAATAAAGTGAACACAAACAACTACAACTAGAAATTCAACAATTACATGTTTACATAGTACAAATACAAACAACACAAGAACTCAAAAGGTATAAACATAAACAAGGAAGAACATCCAACTAATTCCTAAACATTCTTCAATTTGTTACTTCCTTAGCTTTGGTTCTTGCATACTCGTCTTTCTTGTTCATACTCTTGACCAATGCAGAGATCCTTTCACATCCGGGACAAATAGGAATATCTGCCCACTTTAACCATCCACAAGAACCCTTCTGTAATAAACAACAATAATCAACCATGCTAACCCTAACAAACTCATTTCATTCACAACTAACCTTTATACCAACTGATTTAATTCAAAACTAAGCTTAAAAAACTAATTTCCTTCACAATTAACCTTAATAACAACGAATATTATTGAAAATTAAGCTGCAAACAAACTGATTGTGAAGCTAAATATAAACTACATATACCAACTAATTGTGAAGGAAACTGCATCTTTTAATTGTATTCAGATGATCATTTCTTTACAAGTAGGTAGTTTTTTTTTATTATCCCCTTCAAGAGAACACATGGAGAAGTTTTTAGTTTTCGTTATCTCTACCATCTTTGAGGGGCAGTTAGTAAAATAGTGTTCTATACCAGTTTAGAGAGAAGATAAGAATTAATCGAGAACCATACATTTTGATTAATTATCAACATCTACATAAAAGACTATACATCCACTCGTATCGATTTAACTTGTCTCTTTTCACTTTTACATCACAACTTGATTGAGTTGTCAAAAACATTTGGTAGCTAGCTAGTTTACTTCAAAATGTTACATAACTTATTCGTCCTTCCCCTTTAGATTAATTAAGTTACTAATTCAGGGAAGTAACTTATCAGGAATTTGATTAACTTTATTCAGGAGGATTATGTGTATGAGTGTATAACCACAAAATCATTATCGCCATTATGGAAAACTACCACAGCATACACCAACCATGAGAATTTTTAAATTTACGAGGTCTTATAGTTTTGGTTACAAAGTATATATCTAGATTTAAAAATGATACATGCTTAATTTACGATCAAAGAACTTCATTTTGTTTTTGTCATCTCAGATTCTTAGTCATTGTGAAATGACTTTGGCAACACACGAGGTAGGTATGCTGTATAGACAATTATTATGAGTTTGATGATTATTCTAAATTCAAGTAAATAGTATATATTAAATTTAAATAAAAGCATGGATAGGGTACATTAGGTGGTTCATGGTTTTAGGAGAGGCGAAGGTTTGTTGGGATGGCGCCGTTTGGTAACGTTTTAAATGACTGCTTAACTAATTAGTAATTACAATCCTAACATCAAATTCTCTGCCTTCGTCCACGTGACACACATATTAAATAATTGGTATGATTTATGAAAAGTATGTGTTGTTCATACACAGGTCAGGTGCACACATATATACGGGGATCTATTTCAAAATTAATAATTAAATATTACTATAGTATGTTATTGTGGTGGATTAAACACTCAAGATATATATAGTATATAGTTCTAATCAATCTGCTAAATCGTCAAGAAAGCATTTGTCAAAAGTAAGAAAAAATTGCAAAAAGGGCCGTAAAAAGTAGAGGCCTCCCCACCTATTCAACCCGATCTGCTAATCGTCAATAAAGCATTGGAGAGAAAGAATACCATGATTATTTCTTTTAGAATGGCAAAAATCCTCAGTCTGATTGGATGGTTGTAGTTTAGCTTGCGGACGACCCGGTTGGAACCCTCAAAAGTTTCACTTGAAGGACATAACCTCTTGTTTTTGGATGAACTTCTCCCCTAATACCACTTTGACAAAAGTGTTGGAATTAATTATGAGTTGAACGTGTTAGTGAAACTTGAACACGGAATCGAACCTTTACGTCGCCGTGGATATATAGTACAGAAAATTATGGTTATGGGTTGGTTGAATAAAACAAAAACTAATAATTCCTATGAGGAATAATATTGTCATGATGTTTATATTGAAATCGGGAGGAGGCAAGGAGCTGTGGTGATGGAATGAAGCTTTTTTTATTAAACTACAAAACTCAAAACTCTTCAACAAATTATTATACTATTGTGGAAAAACTTAGAAGTATTTATAAATCTAACAATTACACTTTGACTAGAAGTAAGAAATTAATAAAAGATAAATATACTTTTAAATAAACAAAACTTAAATAATAATATATTTGAATTTGATCTCCTTCCTATCTTCCCCTTGAGATCGACCTAGCCATCCCTTGGTTTTATCTTTAACGAATCGGGATTATAATTATCAAAAAGTTGCTATGCCACAGGAATCGGAACCCCATGACGTAATGCAGGTAGGATAAAACCCTTGCGTGGCTTGAATTCGAGTTGAGGACCTCTCAAAGAAAGTCTAGTCTTATCTTTACTGTCATAACCAACTGGGGTGGCCCGATTATTTAAGACTTATTATTTATCTATAAGACTAAACATATTCTTTTTTATTTGTAAAATTAGTATTTAAACTATTCTACACAACATGGTTAAAAACAAAGTTATAATAATTTTTAAACTGTTTATTAGAGATTGTATAAAATAAAACAAGAAACTATAATATTGTCCATCAGTAAGACTAATCACTGATGAATTTAAATAGGTGATTTGAAAGAGATGTTGAGTGTTATTGATGAATGTGAACCTTCATTTATTTAAACTTCAAAAATCAACAACAAAAAAAGATTATTTGTGTCTGAGAGAGCGAAAACTAAGATCTCTATCTTGTTTTCTTCGTGTGTTCGTGAATACGACCAAAAATAGAAATGGTTATTCGCTAGTGAATACGACCATGGGTGAGAAGTGCTTTTGTAGAATGAGATGCCCGATCTTGAGTTTCTTGGTTTTTCTTTATTAATTAAAAAATTACGTGAAAATAATATGTCATATGTCAACCTTTTTTAACTGACGAGAGAGATCTCTCGCCCTTCTATAGAAACTAACAAAATTAAATATGGGTATATATAAAGAGTTAAAAATAAATTTGAGTATGTTAGTTAGAGTTGTCACAGCTGATGTAAACAAGGTATTATTCTATACCTACATAACTACATTACATTAAATCTGATGTGAGGTACATTATGCCATAACATTTTTTTGTGTGCTTTTTATTGTTCTTTCAGAAATTTTTTACTTTTCTATGTAGGTAGATAAAATAGAAGATGACCTGATAACTTGATAAGGTATAGAAATTTTTTTTTGAAGTTTGCATAATTTGGTTACAATATGAAACCCTGGTTTAATCTTTCATTATTAATACATTAACAAAGAACTCTTAACACAAATAAATTCAGAGCCATACACGGTCTGTTCCGCAGGTTAAAAGTTCTATAAATTAAAAAGAAACATAAAAACAAAGTGAACCATTAAAGGATATAAATGTGTTTTTGTTAGCAAAATGGCGGTGGCGCTTCAAAAACAAAGAAGGGAAATTATGGTTGAAGGTAATTTGAGCGTTTCACCACTCCATGCATTCGTGTTAGGCTATCCCAGCCAAGTTATCTAGCCCGTGTCTGTGGAATTGAATTGTTAAAATTGATTCGGTTGTGAGAAATAGTGGGGTAGAGTTGACTAGTTGTTGCCGTGAGGAATGGTCAAAACACGTGGTTCTGGCTTGATTGTTGGGCTGGTCCGGTGCCGCTAGGAGTCAGATTTCCAAAGCTCTTCTTCCTTGAAAGGTCAATGGGGATTGGGGGGTGTTTGATTGCTGATAGACTTTATATGTTACAGGGGTGGATTTGTTGTGTTTGGGATTAGAAAAGAGAGCTAGTGGGTTTAGAGGAAATAAATGAACCACGGGGGCTGCTCCAAATTTGCGAGGGGGGCAATTTAGAAGTTAGAACCGTGGGAGGACGTGGTTTTATGGTCACTTGGAGTCATCCAATGCATTCTCGGTCAGAAGTGTGAAAGATCGTATGTTGCAGAGTTCATGTTTGCCCCCAGATTACATAGTTTAGTGGAACCGGCTTGTTCCGAAGAACGTTGGTTTTGTTGCTTGGAGTGCGAATTTTAGGCCGACTTCGTGCGTTGGATGCGTTGATTAAAAGGAACATTCTAGTGAGATCGGTTTACTGCCCAATTTGTGGTGAGGGGGAAGAGTTGTAACACCCCGGCCTCTCGTACCACCAATATTGTCCGCTCTGCCCACGAAGAGCTCACGGATTTGTTTTTGGTTGCCCAAAACGCGTTGGTGATGTTAAGAGGCAGGACATTACTTATGAACCAAGGATCTCTCTTGTCCACGGCCGATGTGGGATAGCCTAAGAGTGGGACGATGTTGTGTTTGCCAATGGTGTTACAAGCAACCCCCCTTTGGACTCATCGTCCTCGATGAGGCGTGTCCCATCATCCCGAACGGCACAGGAGTGGCTTTGATTACAAGAGTCGATTGAACACATGTTTGTTTCGTACGGTCTAGCTCAAACGATATGGAGTGTGATTGCTCGATGGAGTAAGTTACCGACCTTTTACTTTTTTAGCTATCAAGATGTTTTGGAGCTATATAAGTTCTCCGCGCTCCTGAAGGAGAAGGCATTGATAGTCCAAGCGATTTGTTTGATTGCGACTTGATGCTTATTGAAAAAAAGGAACGCGGTAGTACCCAGTACACTCATATACATCTTGCGGGCCTAGTTGAGGAGAAAAGGTGTTGGGTTTTCTTTGGGTCAAGAATAGGAGAAAAAAATGGGCTCTCTAGGAGAAGTGTAGATTCCAATTGTAATGGGTGTTGTATTTTAGGGTCGGGTTGTTTGTTTTTTGATGGTTGTTCTCCCTTGTCGTTTTGTTTTGTTTTGGACTTTGGTGATTGTAATGGTGTGCCTAGCGACTTGCTAGCGTTTTAATGGAAGGTTTTTTTTGTTGGTCATTCAAAAAAAAATATTTTTTTTAACAAAAAATTGGATTAATGACGGAATGGCGGATCATTAACCTACCCGATCACCTTCGTTCCACTTTTAAGAGGAAACCCATCATAGGTGAGAAAACCTCACGTTCCAATCTGAAACCACCATTTTTTGTCACATGAGACCTGAACCCAAGACCTCTCCTTTTCAAATTAATGTATTTAGGTATCTCACCTTAAAAACTTAGAGTCAGAGATTATCGTCAATTAACATAACAACTAATCTTTTTAATTCCACCTCATATATTTGTTATTTATCCATACACCATATCTTATGTTACCATCATACATATAACATAGCCTAATGAAATTATAGAGTACCAAGTCATCCTTTTTTTTAATAATCAATAAAATCCGACCACTCAGGTACACATTCTGGTAAAGGCCGCTCATGCTTGTGATCGTTATTAGTGTTGTGACCAAACCCACCACCAATTCTAAAAAATATCTACCTCACGAATTCCCATTATCATAAAACATTTTGTCACGCTTAGACTGAGGGTAGTGGGGCGCGGCTGGCCGGGCGTGGACAACGTGGCCGTTGTGCACACCACTACACCTTTGTGTGGACGACGCGGCTGGCCGGCGTGGAGCTGACCGCGGGGCTTTTAGCCGTTGGAGTGTGGGGAAAATCAAAAAAATAGCCGTTAATTATCCAACACAACCACCACCAACAATCTCCGATGGAGTGTGACTCTGATGTGGGTTTGGAGACAGTGGCGGCTTGCGGTGGTACGACGGTGGTTGTTGGTGGGAATGAAGGTGAGGTTGTTGCGTTAGGGTCCACGTGGTTGAGAGACGACGGCGGTGGTCCGGTGATCGGTGGTGGTGGTGTGATCGGTGGTTGGTCGTCGTCGGAGGAACCTTGGCGGAGGACGGTCGTGGGTTTGTAAGAGGACGGTGGTGGGTTAATATAGAAGTTTGGGAGTTCAAATTAATATTAATATTTTAAATAAATAAATAAATAACTGAAACAAGCCTCGGATCACCTGGACCTAGGGGTGAGCAAGATAAGGGTCGGACCCTTGAAACCCGGTTACCCGAATTTTAAAACCCTTAACTAGACCTGAATAAATAATATGGGTAGGGTAAAGGGTATTTAAATTTCACCTTAAAGATAAAAGAGTTTCAAGGGTCCGACCCTTTTTCAAACTCTTGACCCATTTACTAGATAGATATGCATAAGATTTACGATTAATCTGAAAATTATGAGAGTTTGTATTTCATATATGATTCATCAGAAATTTCCCAACTAATACAAAAAATAAAATTAAAGGGACATACTATTGAATGGACACATATATATGGAAATCACTGATTTGTTATCTACATGTAATTTGTGAATGTGAATATTGTTTGCATCAGTTCAATTAATGGTTGATAAACTTTCGAAGTTAGACTTTACTATGTTATTAAATGAAAGTATAATTGTTCTAGGATTCATATATATATATATATATATATATGAGATATGCAACTAATAAATGCAAAAAATGAGATGTGATTAACGTCTTAAAGGGTAAAGGGTTGGACCCTTGAAACCCTTATTTATACCCGACCCTTTTATTGTTTAGAGGGTAGGGTCTCGGGTCCATGTTTCTTCCTAAAAGGGTAAAGGGTCCTGGTAGGGTATTAGGTAAAAGAGTCGAGTCTTACCCTTTGAACAGTCCTACCTGGAACACTATACCTTATGAGGCTTGATCTTGTGCCATGTCAGCGTCAACGTGACGCAAAAATAATGAATCACTTAAGCTTAGATCAAGCGCTACTACCCTTAGCCTTACACCGACTACCTTCATGAAAATATCGCTTTTGATACCAAAGTCTTCCTTAAATGTATATATTTGACATTTCACATTTAAGTTGTGTGTTAATTACTGTATTAGTTTTAAGTTCTGATATGAAGCTGCAGAATGTCATCAGTCATCAGTCATGTCACTTCACTTCCTTGAGAATTCAATAATTATAGAAAGCAGACAAAACCAGACAACTCACTTTCTCCCTAGTCCACTCCTCAAACGATGTGCACCCTACCTAAACCCTTCCACCACCACCACCGTATCCTGTCACTCATTCTCTTCCTCACCGCCACACTCTCAGCCGCCGCTGATCCAAACCCACTCAAAAAACTCTCCTCCCATCCGACGCCGTCGCCCTTCTCAGATTCAAGCTAAACTCAAAACACACTGCTCTACAACCTCAACCAGCGGCTCGACTACTGCCAATGGCAAGGCGTCAAGTGCGTCCAAGGCCGAGTCGTTAGCTTCGTCCTCCAGAGCCACAGCTTGACCGGCGTCTTCGCCGACAACACATTGGCTCAGCTCGACAAGCTACGTGTCCTCAGCCTCCGAAACAACTCACTTACCGGCTCCATACCAGACCTCTCAACTCTCACCAACCTCAAAACCTTGTTCCTTGACCACAACACCTTCTCCGGCTCATTCCTGTTATCACTGCCTTCACTTCACCAGCTCCAGTCACTTGATCTAGCTCGCAACAACCTCTCTGGTTCATTCCCGGTTCAACTCAACTCTCTATCCCGGCTCACCTTCCTCCGCCTGGAATGGAACCGGTTCACCGGCTCAATTCCACCGCTTAACCAAACCGTTCTCCAAGCGTTCAACGTCTCCGGAAATAACCTCACCGGTGCAATACCGGTAACGCCTGCGCTTTCGCGATTCGATAACTCGTCGTATTTACTAAACCCTGGCCTCTGCGGGAAGATACTTAACAAAATATGCGAGACGAAGTCTCCGTTCTTTGACGCTCCTTCAGGCGGTACTGCTTTGGCGCCGGTAATGCAAAACGCAGAGTCGCAAGGTTTAACTGTTTCTCCAACGGCGGCAAAGAGGCATAAGCGAGTAGGCGTAATCCTAGGATTTGTGATAGGAGTCCTAATCATTATAGCTTTTGTACTGTCGGTTTTCACTATTTTGAATAAGCGAAGCTATCAACGTAGAACTAAATCAGTTGCGTTCAGTTCAGATGCGGAAAACGAACCAGAAGTCGAATACAATGATAACGTAAACAGGAACAATGCAGCTAGTGCAGTGAAGAGGTAGGTCCCCGCAAAGACCAGTTGGACCCGCAAGACACACCTTGAAGAGGTACGTCTGCGCAAAGACCAACTTGATCCGCAGGACTCACCATGCTCAGAGATGAAGACCTTACACGCAGTAAGCCAGCTGTTCCCGCAGGAAAGCCTCCCTTGGTACAGTACCCTGCCTGTTCCCGCAGCTGTGGGTACAAGCCAAGAAGGAAGGCTACCCGCACTAACAGTAAGGCTACACGCATAAGGCACTAACTCTTATACTTCAGCAATGTCACCTGAAGGAATGAGCAGGGCGGGAATATTCCCGCCCAAAAGAGCCAGTCCGTATGCTTCTAGAAGATCTTTTGTACTATACCTACCAAGGTATGGACAAATAGACAAGATCTGACAAAAGCAGCCCATGAACCAGTCACAGGGTGACAGCTCACCGACAATAGTACGAGGAGGAGCACGCTCCAGTACAAAATGTCACTATCAGCCGCTGCCTACCCACCAACTCCCATCGTGGCACGAACGTAGCCCGTGGTTGGTGGAAAAGGAATATTATATACAGCTGGCCGTACCTGCTTGGAAACCTACCTTCGGCTATAAATACTCCAACACCTTGGAACGGTATCAGGATCTTATCTTCTCTCTAGCTATTTCTCTCTATATACACTTATATTCAGAGCAATCTAGTCTGATTCTCACGCCGGAGGGTGGTCACAAGGAGGAACCCCCCCCCCCCTTCTCAGTGACGAGCTCACGGTGTCTGTTTTGCAGGTTGAGAAGAATAACCATTTTTGCTGGACCTAACCCTCGTGAGAAACATCTACTTAACCCCCAGATTATCCTTAATCTGCCGGGGTCATTTAGTGTTTCTTCATTGGCGCCATCCGTGCATTAAGCTAGAACTAATTCTTTTTCTCAGTTTTTTCAAACTTCTGGAAAGATGGTTAAGGTTACTCCGACGCCAAGGCCACCGAGTGACCAAGAAATTCCGGTAACCACAACCCCAGCTACTGGGGGAAACACCGGTGAATTCACGATTTTTACGAACACTACCCCGGTTACCCAAGCCGGGGCAAGTGCAGTAAACAATCCTCCCCCTGGGATTCATTGATACCCAGTTGGAGAAACAACAGACGAGGCTTCCCCGCCAAACACTAGAACAAGTTAAAGCTTGGGCGGAAGCACGTCAGAAAGAATTCCAAGCCGAGTTGGATGAACGTTTACGTTCACTCCAACAGGCCAATGACGAATTCGGAAGCATTCGACAACAGCTCAACATGAGCAATGATTGCGAGTATGTGGACGATGAAGATTGGGAAGAATCTGACAGTGACGCAAACCCTCGTCATAAGGCGAAAGGGAAGCGTAAGGAAGACTTCCACTCGAAGAGAAATTTCGAGGAAACCTTCAAACCAAAGAACACGGGGGGAAACCCACGTGACTTCTCCAAAACTTTCAGACCAACTGTTGCGAATGCGGGAACGTCCAAATTTGCAAGGGACATTGCGGAAGCAATTGCTCCAAAGAGTGCTAAACAGATGTCCAACATAAGCACTTACGATGGCATATCTGACCCGGACGATCACTTGAACAGATTTATAGCAGGGGCAACCTTCAGTAATTGGACGGAACCCACATGGTGCTACATGTTCCAGATGACGCTCGTCGGGGCAGCCAGAGCGTGGTTTGATCGTCTACCGGTCCACCACATCTACGATTGGGCAGACTTCCAGCAAAAGTTCAGCCAGCACTTCAGTCAACAAAGAAAATATACTGAAGAGCAATGGACGATCCTCAACTGCATCCGAGAGGAAGATGAATCTTTGCTAGACTTCATCACTCGCTTCAACTCAAAGAAGCTAAGTCTGGGCACTATTAGCGAAGATCTTGTTCGCGCTGAGTACCCAGAGCTCATCCGCATGTTGACAGGTAAAGATGGCATGCCATCCACGTGGGATGCCATCATGACGGCAGCTAAACGCTTCGCCGAGACGGAGAAGCAACTGGGTAGAAATCTTTCCCAGAGCACAAACCTCTACACGCAGAGAACAAGAGAAAATAACGTCCGTACCGCCCGACAAAATAAGAAGAGGAAGCTTGGTATTTGGCAGTCAAGGATAAACTTTGACACCTCATCCAGCTCTCGCCTTCTCTTAGGCGGTAGGGACAACACGCACTCGTTGAACCGGAATCCCAGGTGGACGCCACTCACCAAAAGCGTCACCGAGATATTTGCCACCGAGAAACTCCCATGGCCAAAGGCTCCAATAATCCGACAGCGTCATAACGCTGATCAGAGCAAATCCTGTGACTTCCACGGGACCAAAGGCCACACCACGGAAGAATGCACATCTTTGAAGGATATCGTCGAAACATTCGTCAAAGATGGGAAACTCACACACCTCGTGGCGTCAATCAAGAACGGTGGGAGGAATGACAATCGGTACAAAGGCAATGGACGAAAGCCCGTCGACATCAGCATTCACATGGTTCATGGCAACGTCAGAGGAAGAAAACGACGAACAACAGAGCCAAGTGCGTGGAAGGAAGCTGAAGTGCGCTTCCCGCGTGTGCCAGGAGGACCCAACAAAGAAGGCCCCATAGTCATCAAAAGCCAGCTGGGGCACTACATCACCTCCCGCACTCTTGCTGATAACGGCGCTTCGTCAACGGTCATGTACAGGCAGTTCTTCGACAAGCTAGACGACGAAGACAAAGAACGCCTAGAAACGGTTTACGCCTCGATGGAAGGGTTCGATGGCAGCACAAACACCCCATTGGGTATCCTATCTTTCCCCGTCACTCTCACGGACGGGAAGTACTCCCGCACAAAAGACGTGGACTTTGTCGTAATGAGGAAGCCACACCACACATACGACATTCTCTTCGGGAGAGTTGGGATGGCAAGATTTAATGCCGTGGTGTCTTCGGTCCATGGCATGATGGGGTGGCCAACAGCTGAGGGTGTCGCGATGATCACGGGTATTCCCCAGGTATGCATCGCATCTGTCTCATCTAAACCCAAACCAAAGATGGCTAAACCAACCATTACCGAGCCGGAAGAATGGGCCTTCAATGGCAAGTACCCTGACCAGGCCGTTACCATTGGCCCAACGATCACTAATCCCACGCGCACCTTACTCAAACGCTTATTGCAAAAAAATGCTGACATCTTCGCGTGGACACCAGCTGACATGACTGGTGTACCCCGAAGTAAGGCGGAGCATAAGCTCAAGTGTGACCCGGCTTTTACGCCGGTCATACAAAAGCGTCGTGTAATGGGTGCGGAACAGGCTAACGCGTGTAGAACACAAGTCAAGGAACTCCTTGACGCAGGCATCGTACGCATTAGTAAATATCAAACATGGGTTGCAAATCCCGTCATGGTACCGAAATCCAACAAACAATGGCGCATGTGCATAGATTTTAAAGACCTAAACAAAGCATGCCCCAAGGATTGTTACCCGTTACCCGAAATTGACCTTAAGGTAGATTCGTTAGCACCGTTTCGCCTTAAATGCTTCCTTGATGCGTATAAGGGATACCATCAAATCCACATGGCCGTTAACGATCAAGACAAAACCGCATTTCGGACGCCCGATGGCACATTTTGTTACCAAATGATGCCATTCGGACTCAAGAATGCTGGGTCCACGTACCAACGCCTGATGGACAAAGAGTTCCATGCCCAAATCGGGAGGAACTTAGAAGTTTACATGGATGACTTGGTCATCAAAAGCCTTGAGCCAGAGGCGATGTTGACAGACATCGAAGAAACTTTCAGCACGCTCAAAAAATAAACATGAAGCTCAACCCGAGCAAGTGTTCCTTTGGGATGGAAGAAGGGAAGTTCTTAGGAGTCATCGTTACCAAAGATGGCTTCAGAGCGAACCCTGAAAAGGTCGAAGCCATTATGAAAATGGAATCACCTACTACCATCAAACAGGCTCAGACACTGAATGGACGACTAGTCGCACTTAACCGCTTTTTGGCAAACCATGCGGATAGGTCGTTCCCATTCGTGTCAACATTGAGAAATTGCTTGAAGAAAACGCACTTCCGCTGGACACCAGAAGCGGAAGCAGCTTTTCAAGAGATTCGGTCACGCTTGATCGAACTCCCAACGCTCACAGCACCAGAAGTGGGGGAGGAATTAATTCTCTACCTCTCCGCCACAGACAGAGCAACCGGGGCAGTCTTACTAGTAGAACGAAAAGGCATCCAGATGCCCATCTACTATGTAAGCCGCGTCTTAACGGACGTGGAAACCCGGTACTCTACCCTGGAAAAATTAGTCTTAGCACTTGTACAGGCTAAGACGATATTTCCAAGGTCACCCAATCACCATTCTCACCAACTTCAAACTTGCAAACGTTCTAGGCAAACCCGAGTTGTCAGGACGCCTAGCCAAATGGGCAATTGAGTTGGGGGAATACGCGATAAAGTACAAGCCAAGACCAGCCATAAAAGGCCAGGTCTTGGCCGACTTTATTGCGGAAGTCCCCGCATCGCGTGAAAAAGAGTGCCAGGAAGAGGCTCAACCCTCTCCAGCACAAGACATTAACGATGTCTGGCGACTCTACACTGATGGAGCAGCCAACAATGAAGGTTCAGGCGCAGGGTTGAAACTAATTAACCCGGCAGGCCAAGAATATACTTACGCTATTTGGCTTGATTTCCCAAGTACGAACAATGAAGCGGAATACGAAGCATTCTTGGCCGGATTAAGAATTGCGCGTAAGATGGGAGTGAAAAACTTGGAAGCCCACGTGGACTCCATGTTAGTAGCCAACCAGATAAACGGGACGTACACGGCCGTGAATGACATAATGGCCCTGTACCTTGCACAAGCCAAAACCCTTATGCGCGATTTTAACGATTGCAAAGTGGTGCACATCAAGCGAAGCGAAAACAAATCTGCGGATGCGTTAAGCAAGCTTGCATCGTTAGCCTTCACCCACTTGGGAAAGGACATCCGCGTTGAACTTCTCGGAGCACCATCAGTCCCGCACAAGGAAATTTGTGTCATCCAAACCGGCACGGAAACATGGATGACACCAATCATAAATTACCTTGCAGCGGGTATACTACCAGAGTCGAAGACACAGACAAGAAAGATACGCTGTAAATCACTGAACTATCAACTTGTTGATGACATACTTTACAGGCGTAACTTTCTTGGCCCACTCCTCAGATGCGTTGACGACCAAGATGCCGACTACCTCCTAAGGGAAGTACACGAAGACATCTGTGGAGTACACGCAGGTCCACGCGCAGTTGTAGCTAAGCTAAACAACGCGGGATACTTTTGGCCGGGGATGCACACGGATGCGCTGGCCTACATCAAAAAATGTAGGTCCTGCCAGCTTTACGCACCCAACACGCATCGCCCGAAGAACGAACTTGTTCCAGTCACTTCTTCATGGCCATTCCAGAAATGGGCCATCGATATGACAGGCCCATTTCCCACAGCAGCAGGGAACGTTCAGTGCCTAGTGGTAGCCATCGACTACTTCACCAAGTGGATAGAAGCAAAACCCTTAGCCCAAACAACCGCAAAACATATCAAAAAATTTATTTGGGAATTTATTATTTGTCGTTTTTGACTTCCACAGAATTTGGTGAGCGATAACGGCACCAACTTTGCTGACCAGAAGCTACAAAAGTGGCTGAAAGAGCTTCAAATCACCCACACCTTTACCTCAGTGGCACACCCGCAGGGTAATGGTGAGGTGGAAAGAGCAAACAAGAGCATCGTCGACGGCATAAAGAAAAGACTCTTGGAGCATAGATCCGGCTGGGTAGACGAAGTTCCACATGTCCTTTGGGCAAACAGAACGCTGAAAAAAGCAAGCACGGGCGAGACTCCGTTCAGCCTCACCTATGGCACTGAAGCCATGGTTCCAGTCGAGATTGGTCTACCCTCACCAAGAGTCATAACTCAACCAGAAGACAATGATGCGGAAAGACGGTTAGACCTTATGCTAACCGAAGAGCGCAGAGACCTAGCCGCAGCGCGTGAAGAGAACTACAAGCGACAAATGCAAAAGTGCTACAACACGCGGGTGAAACTCTGCAACTTCAATGTCGGAGACTACATACTGCGTAACAATGAGGCTTCGAACCAAGAGCGCCCAGGAAAGCTGGCCCCGGTCTGGGAAGGGCCATACATTATTAAAGAAGTTTTGGGAAAGGGCGCATACCGGCTCGAAAGGCTCGATGGCACCCCCATCCCAAGAACATGGAATGGAGCTCAATTACGCAGATGTTATATGTAGATCAATTCTAAACTTGTAAAGAAAAGGCCTAGAGCCACTTCTAATGGAAATGATTCTCCTTATCACATTGTGTTGATAGCCTTACCTTTATACTTATGAACTGACCACACTGATATGCCGGTATTCACCGCATAAATAAGTGAGGGAGGAAGTAAGTCGTTGCGTGTGGAAAGCGGCACAACCCGCATAAACACAAAAACAGCAAATATTTCTAAGGGGAAGATGAGGAAAACCTTCACGCAGGTCAGATATAGATGAAGTTTGGTTATCCTACTAAGTGAAAGTGACGGTCCTACCCGCACAATCATGATAGAGGAAACAGAACATTAACCTATTATTTGACACGCGCCGAAAGGTTAACTTATTTAAAACACTTAGAAAATTACTAAGTTAAACTAAAATATGCATGAGCAAATCATATAATGTTTACAAGGCAAGGCGTTAACAAAATATTTTTATTCACAATAAAAGTTGTTCAAACATTACAAAATGGCTAGGTATCTACCCGCTTACAAAAAATACAAATCTATCCTAACGGTTGGAAGGAATCTCAAGATTCAAGCCTCGGGACCACTTCCTCCAAACCCACTTAAACCCGCACCATCAGTCGGCTGCGGCGGTTCGAGGAAAGCTTTGAGAACAGCTAGCCCGTCATCAGCGGCAGCAACTTCATTAATCTTCTCCACAACCGGATGCGAGAAGGCAGCATACTGGTTCACAGCTTGGTCATAGGCAACTTCAGTGTTAACATCGTGTAAAGGAAATCTGGAAGGCGGGATGCCTTTCTCTGCAAATCCTAGACCAAGCAAGAAGCCAGCCTTCTCCCCATCCTCATGAGAAGCGTTGAGGGCTGCGCTCATGGCATCGTCATAAGATGTGTTCGCGAAAATCCGATGCACAACCTACAATAAAAAATATATATAAACTTTTCTAAGTATAAAGAAAAGCGCAAAGCAAAGAAATTATGGAGCTACGCATACCTGCGGCAACGCTTCTCGTAGAAGCCAATCCTTATTAGATAGAGCTTCTTGAAGGGTAGCTTGAGCTTGATCGCGGGCGCGTTCGGCTTCATTCTTGTTGAGGTTGGCAAGCAACACGTCCTTGGAAGCAGCCTCTTCAACGCCTTTAAGCTTGCGCTCAGTGCGATCAAGCACAGCCCTTTGATCCAAAAGCTCCTGTAGCTTCTTGGCATCTTCTAAAGCCAAAGCCTCATGAGCCTGCTGAAGCTTCTCCAGTTTGGCTTTAAGCTCTTCATTCTCAACGCGCAGAGGCTCAACAACGGCTTCGGCTTTGGTGGCCCTTTCGGTGGCATTACGTGCAGTTTCCTTAGCCAACCTAAGCTGTTCGTTAACAGCTTGGGTAGCCTTGGAACGGGCCTCATGCCTGGCTTGGATCTCGGCCTCAAGGTCCTTGAAGGCCTTCTCTTTCTCCGCAGCGATGGCGGCAAGCCTCTTGTTTTCCTCCCGCAGCGATCGCGCCTGAGCCACCTCCAGGCTACGCACAGTCTTTAACTTGTCGTTTTCACGACAAAGTAACTCGACACGCGGCTGCATCCGGGCGAGAAGGATTCGAAGCTCATTGGACAACCTACCCTCCAGGTAGCTAGCCATTGCCTCCCCCAATGCACCGCTTGGAGCGGCATGGCGCGCCCAGTCGACGCAGTCCGCAGCCGTCCTTAGAGTTGTCCCCCGGCGGATATTCCACCTTGAAGCATACACCTCATTGGAATCCGAAACTGCAAAAACAAAAAACAGTTAGGAAAAAATGATAAGAATGGATAATAGGCCAAAATAACCCCACGCACCTATAGGGTCGATAACAGGCCGATAGCCGCTAAACCCATCACCTGAACCTAAAGGATATCCATCTAAGAGGTCAAGGAGATGGGAAGGAGGCAATGGTGGGACTCCCTCATCAACAGAGGTAAGTCTAGAGGTTCCAACTCTAAACATACCTGGAGAACTGGCCCCAACAGAGGTAGTCGCTGACGCCGAATGCGACAATGCAGAAGCCATTGAGGTAGACACCATCGGAGATGAACTCATAACCGTGGTAGCAGCCGTAGATGAGCTCGCGGAAAATGTCACCGCCGGTCCAGTGAAGGATGTAGTAAAGATGGCACTGACGGCCGGCGGAGATGACGTCATAACTGGAACAGTTGCTTCAACAGTATGAGCAACTGAACCAGCACCAGAAACAGGCGCAGCCGCCTGGGTCATCGCCTCGGATAGGTTGACCAAACCTATCGTCGTGGGTCCTGAACCGCTTCCTTCCGCACCGCTCTCGAAAGCAGATAAGTCCAATCCTGCATGAAGAAAAACAAAAGATTAAAAACAAAGGCGGAAGGAAATGCGGAAAAGGTACACAAAAAATATACTTACTGACTTTCTTGATCCTGAAAGACCTGACAGGCAGAGATAGACTCGATGAAACTGGCCTCTTCGCGCCAGTCACCTTCGCAGCGCTTGGTGGCTCGGAAGTGACAGCCGTTGTCTCAACCTCTGAGACAATGGTCTCGTCACCACCACCAAGGTTCCCCGCCACCTCCTCACTTTCAGTCTCGGAATCAGACTGATTCCCCAGGTCGACGACGGAAGCAACCTTCGCCTTGCCCTTCATGCCAGCAGCCTTCTTCTTCCTCACAAAGAAAGGCCCATCTGCGGATCCCTCATCAGAAGATGACAAAATCAGAGGAATTCCAGCAGAATTTTGAGCATGGAGAGGACGAGGATTAAAGAACTCCTTACCTGGCCGAGTGGCGCTTAAAATTTCGTGGCCTGGCTGGTAGACCTCTACGAATCTATCCGCCGTCTGCTCCAAAATGGGCAACTCGTTCTCATCGAGATCACGAGTACCCAACCGTGTGGGACCACCAGTCTCCAGCATATGCAAGAGCGACTGTAAGTCGTTTCCCTCTGAAAAAAAAAAAAAAAAAAAAGAGACAATGTTAGAAGAAAAACCCTAAACCAACACAAAAAATGGAGCATACCGTAGAGGATATAGTTCAAACCGTATTGAAGGACGATGGGTATTTGCGGCGTCCCAGACCCGGCATCCTTCCACACGCGGCTCATCCCAAGCATCACCATCCCAGACTCCGCGAAGCGATAAACCGGAGTCTGGATCTAGGAGATCTTGGCGAACCATTTCGTCTCCTGGTAATTGGACGCGTGAAGGTTAGGGAGTGCCCTCCCATTATTGAACGTCATCGCGTTGGGACGACGCGAGCGGAGAGGTAGAAAAACTCCCGCTTCCAAGAACGAAGACTACGCTCAGTAGCGCAGATCTTCAACCCCTTGATCCGAGTAACAAGGGTATACCAGCCCTGGATGCACCTCCAGGTGTAGAAGGTCATCAGACGGTCGACGCGGGACTCGATGTCCAAAATACGGCACACCCATTCGAAATGGCGAACTTTAGCAATCGCCATTGGGTGCACCTCCGTCAAATGCACACCGTGTTTCTCCAAAACACGGTATACGAACTTCGTTAATGGGAATCTTAGATTCCCATATATGAAGAACGAGGCGTAAACCCCTATCTTGCCGTTAGGGGCATCGTACACCGTCTGGTTGAGCTCCGGAAACTCTGGCTCATACGGCTCCAGCATGAACTTCTTGACGATGTAATGGTATACATCGACAGAAAGAGTACACTGGCACTCGCCAGCAGTACTCTTATCGTCCTTATCGGACGTAGACGTCGGGTTCTCGAGGTAAACGTCAGACTCCTCGACGTTAACCTCAGGATCATGAGTAGAAGAAGACATTCTTTAAAAGTTAAAGAAAAGGGTTTCAGGAGAATGCTCACCAGAAAAGATGAGTATTCGCCGAAAATCGCTTAAAAGGAAAAGAAAGGTGAAGTGAAGGTATGGGACGAGATACACCCTCTCCCCCCTTATATACTCATCGCAATGAATGCGATGAATTTAATGTGGATGAGAGAGAAAGCGCAGGCGCAATGACACGGCGACACGTGTGGATACAGCAAGCTGGCAACAGGTGTCGGAATGGCGCGTGTCATGAGACTCGCGCCCACGCGCCTGAAAAAGCGTTCTGATTGACCACATGCTGTCACGTCGTCATAACTTCCTGCACGTCCTGAAACCGTCAGAAGACGCCAACGTCCCTTCAACCATTTGGACTGTCCTTATCCTTTCACCAACTCTCCGAATTCCAAAAAGATTCAAAAAGATTCAAAAATAAGAGGGAATATTCCCCCTTACCTTGGAAAACAAGAAACCATAAAACATGTGCGGGTACAGTGTCAAGGCGAAACCCTTCACATACTTAACACTTGCAGGGAATTGAAGCCAAGAAGATACCTTGGAAAACAAGGAACCGTAAGACAAGTGCGGGTACAGTGTCAAGGTGAAACCCTTCACATAGTCAACACTTGCAGGGAATTGAACCCAGGATGGATCTTATGGGTCATGCTTGCGGAAAGGGAAATAACACCACCGCATGGCGGGAACGTTGAGAACTAGATTGTTTGAAGCTTCAAGGTGGAATTGGCTGCTTAACATAACTGATCACTATGTCTAAAACTACCAATACCCCGTGAAGAATCTATACAAGTGAAGCTCAACGCTCCCGACTTGCGAAGAGGTTACACACCTACCCGCATCATATCCAAAGATCAGGCAGAAAAAATCGGGAATTTTCTGCAAGTGACATTAGGAAAACCGCGGGAAGAATCCCCACGGAGAACCTTAAAAAACGAAAACCCCTCTTTAAAACCCCTTGCTTAAAGTCCAAAAGTTCCTCTCATTAACAATTCATGAGAAGAACAATGGACTGGGGGGACTTGAAGAGGTAGGTCCCCGCAAAGACCAGTTGGACCCGCAAGACACACCTTGAAGAGGTACGTCTGCGCAAAGACCAACTTGATCCGCAGGACCCACCATGCTCAGAGATGAAGACCTTACACGCAGTAAGCTAGCTGTTCCCGCAGGAAAGCCTCCCTTGGTACAGTACCCTGCCTGTTCCCGCAGCTGTGGGTACAAGCCAAGAAGGAAGGCTACCCGCACTAACAGTAAGGCTACACGCATAAGGCACTAACTCTTATACTTCAGCAATGTCACCTGAAGGAATGAGCAGGGCGGGAATATTCCCGCCCAAAAGAGCCAGTCCGTATGCTTCTAGAAGATCTTTTGTACTATACCTACCAAGGTATGGACAAATAGACAAGATCTGACAAAAGCAACCCATGAACCAATCACAGGGTGACAGCTCACCGACAATAGTACGAGGAGGAGCACGCTCCAGTACAAAATGTCACTATCAGCCGCTGCCTACCCACCAACTCCCATCGTGGCACGAACGTAGCCCGTGGTTGGTGGAAAAGGAATATTATATACAGCTGGCCGTACCTGCTTGGAAACCTACCTTCGGCTATAAATACTCCAACACCTTGGAACGGTATCAGGATCTTATCTTCTCTCTAGCTATTTCTCTCTATATACACTTATATTCAGAGCAATCTAGTCTGATTCTCACGCCGGAGGGTGGTCACAAGGAGGAACCCCCCTTCTCAGTGACGAGCTCACGGTGTCTGTTTTGCAGGTCGAAAAGAATAACCATTTTTGCTGGACCTAACCCTCGTGAGAAACATCTACTTAACCCCCAGATTATCCTTAATCTGCCGGGGTCATTTAGTGTTTCTTCATGCAGTGAGAATTATTAACAAGGAGGTTGAAATTAAAGAGCAGAAACTGCAATTACCTCAACAACATCACGGTGAGAGAACCGGTAATCTGATATTCTGCGACGGCGAGACGGAGAGGTACGGACTGGAACAACTGATGTCAGCATCGGCGGAGTTGATAGGTAGAGGAACGATCGGAACGACGTACAAAGCGGTGATGGAGAATCAAAAGACTGTGACGGTGAAAAGACTTGACGCCGGGAAGACGGCGATAACGTCTGGTGAAGGTTTTGAGAAGCATTTGGAGACGGTTGGAAGGCTTAGACATCCGAATTTGGTTCTAGTGAGGGCTTATTTTCAGGCGAAACAAGAGAGGCTTGTGATCTATGATTATCAAGCTAATGGCAGTTTGTTTAACTTGATCTATGGTAAGTTCACTGTTAATCTTTTTACTGTTTGTGTGAGTTCACTCGCTGAGTTTGACTCGGTCAGTTAGAGCATGTGAACTTTATTGGAAAAGTAGAGGTATGGGTAACGTGCTTTCCCACTGGAACAAAGTGTGTTGAGTAGTAAGCATTAAGTTATCGTGTGATTATAGGGGTGTGGTGAGGTGAGTTGGCTAGCTTTGGTTCGGTATGGGTTTTAGATTTTAGATTTTCCTAAACAACCGGTGTGGTTACAAATGATTTAATTAACTTAGGAATTTAGATTAATTCGGTTATTCGAAAAGATGGTTATGTATAAAAGATAATAAGCAACTTTGTCGACATATGACGCATTATTTTATAAAGTTAAAAATTATAAAAGCTGGTTTTTCAAAAGTAGATGCAAATTTTCGATTATTTATTGTTATAACTAAAATATGAAGATTGTTTATTTTAGTTAATTCGGTTTATAACAATAACTAAACCTTAAAAATCAGGTATCCAAAAATACATAACCTAACCCATCAGTTTCTCAACGTGTTTGATTATTCAGTTTATGCCCATCCCTAATCGCGATGACACAAATTATCTAGTGTGGGGTTTGGATAACGGTTGGGATATTAAATGTAAAAAAAAGAAAAGAAAAACAAGTTAAGTATATACCACAACTTAATCTTATTCGTCCATTTTATATATTAAATGACATTAACAGGGTCAAGATCAACAAGGGCAAAACCACTACACCGGACATCCTGTTTAAAAATAGCCGAAGATATAGCACTAGGCCTTGCTTACATCCACCAATCCTCTAGACTCATTCACAACAACCTTAAATCCTCCAACGTCCTACTCGGTCCCGACTTTGAAGCATGTCTAACCGACTACTGCCTGTTGGTCCTCGCGGACCCCACTTGTATAGACGAGTCCATTTCCACAGGCTACAGGGCCCCAGAGTTGAGAACATCCTTCAACCGAGCTACAACCAAGTCTGATGTTTATGCATTTGGAGTCCTCTTGTTAGAGCTTGTATCGGGTAGACCCCCGTCCCAGCATCCACACCTGGTCCCCGAGGATATGGTTGAATGGGTGAGTGCAATGAGGGAGAATGATGACATGGCAAATAATAATAGGCTCAGGATGCTTGTTGAAGTAGCTGCGGTTTGTAGCATGACATCACCCGAACAAAGGCCCGTGATGAGACAAGTGTTGAAGATGTTACAAGAGATTAAGGAGACTGCGTGTATGACCACTGACATTGATTACATGTATAATGGATATTCATAAGTCAGTCATAACGACTAAAGCACAAGAACAAGCTAGAAGGAAATGGTTATCTTTATTGTAGACTGTGGTTATAATTTTGGATATGCAACCACAGAACAATAGCAACAAGTCACGTTTTTGTATGATATGCTGCTGGTCAAGAGGAGGATGCTGGCTGTTCGTGAAGATTAAGTTTTAATATTTGAAGTAAGATCCCAACATTTCTGTTATATATCCACACTTATTACGTTTTAATTTGTCATAACTTGTCTTTAAATTTGTATTTGTCCACATCGAAGCAACTTGTGGCGGTATGCTTGTAAACAAACCAAATAACACGGCATGTTCGTGTTCGTTCGTCTAACTTTAAACGACAAATGATTTAACACGAGACGTACATGGTTTTCTTGTTTGTTTTAATGTTTGCTTATGTTCATTCGCTAGTATTATAAACAAGCGACCACAAACATAAACAAACACATACGATCAAACATAATAGATGAACAGACATAATTGAGTAAACACCAATTAAAAGTAAATGTGAACATAAATCTATTAGGGCGGAAAGAGTAAAAAGAATAAACTTAAAAACTAGACTAATTTGTAATGGGTGATATTTTTTTCTCATAAAACTAAACTGTAATATGTCAAAAAAAATTTTAATAAATATATATTAACGAACAAACTTAATTACATGTAAACTAACAAACATAACTGAACGTAAAAGAACAAACACAAAAGAAAGTAAATGAACGAACATAAACGAAATTAATGGAATGGATGTTCATGAACATAAACGAACTTCCAACCAAATGATTCACTAAACATTCGGTTCATTTACTAGCGTATGTGGCGTTTAGAAGAGAGTTTCATGTTCTGAGACGAATGAAATATATACATTGTTCGATTCCTGTTTTGTGGGGATTGAAATAAATAATACAAAATTCTACTAATCTTCACCAAATGAAGATAACTACTATCTACAGATAATGTTCTACAAAAAACTTTCAGTTTTCTTTTTTATCCTAACTCTGATGCAATGTGTCCCTCTTTAATTTATAAAATGCATGTTTAAACTTTAACCTCCATGATTATTGCACATCTTCACCATAACAAGATTGAGATGATCCAGTGGTTGGACCAAGCCTGAGAGACAAATCTAGACCCTTCAATTTATCATCCCTCTTTCTTACCTGATCGTTAGTTTTAATCAGGTGTGATAGCTTCCATGGTTTCTGCCACTTCCACGTGAACTGTATCAGCCATTCATCATGACTTCGCCTCCACCTTGAGATCTTCCCCACCTGTTCGCCAAGGGGCAACTTTTTCATCGGCACATGTGCGATTGGTATCATCTGTACCAATGGACATACCGTCAAGAAAATGAATGTAAAGTAATGGAAAGGTTCGCAGAACCTTGACAAACAAACGGCTCACCTTTTGTGTTTGTTTAACAACCACTTGAAGTGGCCTATTGCAGATTCCAGGTTTATAGTCAAGTTCCCTTGATTCTGGGAATGGTAATGGAAATTCAATACCAATATCTGCAAAAATATCTATCCCAGTTGGAGCCTTTCCCTGTTACGACCCCAATAGTTAAAGATAATGAGGAAGTCGGTTCGTTTAGCTCTGAAGGTAACAAAGAAGAAATGAACACGGTTTCATAATTACCACCTTTAAAGGAGCCGAGCCGATTGTAAGAGCTTTTGATTTCTTTGAAGGTGTCTTATCCCTTGTGGTCCGCACACTCCGTTCTTCAAGTTCTTTCAACTTTGTTACTGAACTTACTTTTGCACTTTGAATAGATGTTGTTTGTGTTGCAGTTGAACCAGAATATCTATTATCCTTTGTTTCATATTCCTTTTCCAACAACCGGCGTCTAGTAACCCGAAAGTACAAACAAATTAGAATTTGAGAAACTGGAATAATGTATTTTTAATTTTACCTTGCTTCAATAGCTGTACTGAATAAGTGTTGAAGCAAATCCTTTGCGTCTCCCAGTGAGTGTAATGCCTTCCATCTTCCAGCCGAAGCAGGATCGTGTCCCCGCCCCGCCTCTTGAATCTGTGAAGACAGCTTCGAAAGGGCAGTTGAAGAAGATTTCACCTTGCTTTCAAGTGATACGATCCTAACTGCTCGCGTGTTTGGTGACAATGAAGGCCCTCCTCTTACACCAAAAACCATATTCAACAGTTAACACAGTTACTCAGCACCCAATATATCTTGGCTGGAATAACCGGATTCAAACCAAAACCAACGGGTTTGATTTATGTTTTTTTTTTGTTTCGGTTTTGGATGTGATTAAAACCGGAATAACCCAACTGAACCGAATTTATTGATTTTCGTTTTTAAATTTGAATCTTAAGTAATTTATAAGAATTTAATAGTGTAACCCAAATATTTTAGCCCAAATGTATAATAATCAATTATTATTAACTGACAGATTAAGTCCAAGGTTTTAGGCTCAAACTCCCAAAATTTTCAGGCCCATATTGTAAAAACCGAAAACGCAAAAGCCGTATGGTTTTCAAAATACTCAAAAACCGAATTTTCAGTTTTCAGTTCAGTTTGGGCCCAAAACCGATCCATGCACACCCCAAATTTTTGGTAACAGATATTATATATACCTCTGAGTGCTGGGTCGCCTATGAGAAGGCCTATCCTGTTGTTTCAGAATGCTCAAGTCCTCCTTAAGTTTTGCATGTCTCAGAGTTTGCTTTTCATGGTCGGTGCGTAGTTTATACACATGCATCACTTTGTCAAGTTCATTATCAAGCCATCTCTTCAATGTTTTGATCTACAAATGGAATATTAATTAAGTATTAACTATTAACACTTTCTCTAAAAAGAGAATAATATTAGCAGAAACATAAGGTTTACAGTTAGCTACCTGTCCGGATCGGTTTTGTCCTCTAGGTTGAGCTGAAAGAGAAAGTGGAGAGATAATGAAAGTTAACTCAAGTAGGAAAAGAATGTGTACAATAATTCCGTTGAGATTATTATTTACCGATAGTTTCACGGCGTGTGGGAAGTTTGTTTTTGTTTGGTTTAAGCAACTCCTTTAGCTTTTTGGTAGCTCTTTTAGCTTCTTCTGTTTTCCTTTGAAGAACCTAAGGGTTTATAATCAATCTTAGATTAAATTTAAGGGTAAAAATACATTTGAAAGTAATATCTTTACCTGTTCTTGGCGTTGATATAGAGCATGCATTTTTTGCAATTCGACTTCAGTTTTCCGGCTATCCTTCTTTAACTGCTTAAAAACAATGAGTTACATTGAAAATTCTTCGTAAGCATATATGAACTCAAAAGTCACTCACCTGCACCATTTGCTTCTCTTGATTAGTCTTCCATTGCCGATATTGCTCTTCATCGTGTTTAACCTTCTGTTGTAACTGCACCTGTAATACAATACAAAATATACAAATAAAAATCAAATAAAAACGCTAGGAACTTCATGAAATTGTAAGCTGCATTTAGGTTTGTAAACGAACACGAACAGGGCATGTCCGTGTTCATTCATTTAATTTTAACTGAGAAACGACAAACACGGACAGTTAAAACGAACGAGGTTTTCTTGTTTGTGTTCGTTTGTTAAGAAAATAAAATTGTTCATGTTCGTTTATGTTCATTCGTTAGTAGTATAAACGCACGGTTCACAAACGTAAATGAATGAATCAAATGAAGATCGTTCATGCCCATTTGTTTATTAAATAAGCAAACTTCCCACCGAACGGTTCACTAAAAGTTCGGTTCGTTTACAAGCCTAGGTACATGTGCCCAGAAGTTACCTTTTGGGACTTGATACTGCGTAACTCATCTTGCAACCGTTTCTTTGCATCGTGGCATTTTTGCTTGATAAGTTCAATCTCCTGTTCATGTTTCGCTTCCAAATTTGAAATCTGTATAAAGGTTTGATAAAAAGAAGTTAGCAGATAGTTAAAAAGAGGTCTAAGGCAGCATGATAATGTGGATCACAATCACCTGCCTCAGATCTAGTTCATGATTCTGAGCATTCATAGTTTGCACATTTGTGGTTGACTCACCGAGCCGTGCAATTTCATCTCGCAACTCATCTCTTTCCATCTGCAATAACCTTTTGTCTTCCTCAAGTGCAATGATTTCATCCCTAGAATGTTGATTAAGTGCTTCCACAGCAGTAGATCCAATGATGGCCTTCGGAGAGGCTGTGCATTGTGAGCCTTTTGCATCTTCATGAGGTTCTTGATATTCATGTATCTTTTGAGCATGAGTTTCTTGATATTCATGCATCTTGTGAAGATGAGTTTCTTGATATTCATGGATCTTTTGAACAAGTTGTGAGTTGGTAGCCTCCACAGAAGCACATTTTCTGCTGTATTCATGAATCTTTTGTTCAAGTTCTGAGTTGGTAGTTTCTAGCAAGTCAACTTTTCTCTTGAGATCCTATAAGCAAGTATGCACATTATCATAAATCATAATTCTTTCTAGTTTCTAATAGGAAATTACTTGCACGTAGAGTTGTTCAAAAAGCTCCCATTTCGCGCGAAAAAAGCTTGTTACAAGCCGACTCAAGCCGGTTCGGTTTGTAAACGGCCTGAGCCCGAGCCAAATTGTGGCTGCTTAAATTAAACCCCAACTTTTAACATAACAATATAATAATATTAATAATAACATATAAGAATAATGAAAAAAAATAATGCATATAATGTTTTGAATCTGCCTCGCTATCTTAAAAAATAACAAAAAACCCAAAAATAACACATGATGCAATAAATTCTCTAGTTTATAAATATTCTATTATGTGTATGTTAAAAAAAATTTTTTTGCATTATGTGGTGTGAGCTGGCTCGACAAACCACAAACCAGCTCCAGCTTTCTATGAGCCGAGTTGATCTAGACTTTTCAGCTCGTTAAAACAAACGAGATGAGCTGAGCCGCACTGACTCGTGTAAGTTTAAGCTCAAGCCCGAGCACAACCTGGCTCTGCTAGGCTCATTTACAGCCCTACATGCACGCCACAAATACTTATTTGACCACTTTACCTTCGCACCACAAGACGAGATAGGAAAGTGTTGCAAAATGCAGATGGCAGTATTGTCAAAAGAAAAGTGTTTGTGGTGTGCCAATGGTAACAAAAAACATATTCATATATAATACCTGCACTTCAACAAGTTCAGCTTCTTTCCTGTGAGAAAGTTCTGCATGCAACAATCTTAACTGCTGCCTCAATTTGTGTGTGTCAGCAGGAAATACTTCTTTTTGAACCTACAAAAGGTCCATTAAGCATGTGAGCAAAACCATAGTTCAAAGAAAATATTAGTGAAGAAAAAATAATATCAGTTAAACGTACCGAAGCTTTATTCTGAATGTTGCGAGCACGATTCGCATACTTGAGAGTATTAAGAGTTTCCTCAGCATTATAATCAGCAGGGCTAGCACAAGCTAAAAGTAAACAACACTCGGTAATATAAGTGGTATTAACAATTTGAGAACATAATATGATTAAGAAGATAGATAGATACCTATCATAACCGTTTTGCAATTCCCACCAAGTGAAGCTTGTAATAACCGAGTAAGTTTACTGTCCCGATAAGGTATATGCAGTCCCTCTTTCCATTTCTTGTCATCTCCTAGTGCACTGATCACATTCCCGAGTGCAAGAAGCCCCTTATTGATTTGAATACCTATTTACAAGAAACTGGAATAATATATCTGAATATTGAGATTTCAATGAGGCAGGCCTGTAAACGAACTGAGTGTTTAGTGAATAGTTCGTGAACCGTTTGGTGGGAAGTTCATTTATGTTCGTTTATTTAATAAACGAACGATCATGAATAAAAAGATTTTGTTCACTTAGTTAAACAAACAAAAATGAATGCATGTCTACTTCGTTCATTTATGTTCATTAACGTCCATTTATGTTCGCTCATTTAAATTCGTGTATGCTTGTTCATTTATGTTGATTAGTATACGATTGTTTAAGCTCGTTCGTTTACGTTTGTTAATATATTCATTTAAAAGTTTTATGCATTACAACTTAGTAGTATACTAAGAACTTTTTACCCCAACATGTTCTTCACATACTTTTAACTGGTTTTAGCTAAGTTATGTTTTAGCTCAACCGTTCGTTTATACTGTTAACGAATAAACATAAATGAAACAAATGAACATGAACATGAAAACCTTGTTCAGTTAGTTGTTTGTGTTTGATTTTTTGTTTAGCTAAAGTTAAACAAATGAACACGAGCATGCTCCATTCATGTACGTTCATTCGTTTACAGGCCTAAATGGAGGGGACCCTCAGTATATAAGAAACTATAAACTCTAGAAAAACATACAATGGGTCCGTGGGCTAAATAATAATGACTGGTAATAATCTTTATCTAACAATCCCTTTTTAAACCTACTAACCTTCTTTCAAACGAACCCCTTCAGAGCCTGCTCGCTTAGCTCTCTCGGATCCGGCAAGGTCTACCAAGTGCAGTTTTGCACAACGGTACTCCTCGGACATGATAAGTTGATTAGAGCTGGTTTTGTCTTTGTTTTTATCCTTCTGCTCTAGAATTATGGTGAAGATTGCGTGGGACCGGCTGTTACAAACTTGGCGTTCATCTCATTTGTTGTAGAGTAACTAACAAATGGATGGAAATATATTACCTTGATTGATTGTTCATATCTGTTGATGCTACTGACCGATTCAAACATCCCTGCTCAAGGCAAGCTGCCATTTCTCTCTGTGTACTAACACTAACTTCGGTTGACCCGCTTAGGCTTAGACCTCCTTCTGATGTTTTGCGGACTGGTAATGGCTGTTTTCCTGGAACCGCGTCCTCAGGATTTCCATCACGGGTTTCAAGTCTTTCGATAATGCCCGAATCCAGCAAGTCCCTCACTTCCTCTTTTAGAATCTTAACATTCAAACCCTTTACTTAGAACCAATTGCAAACACATATACAGGGAGAAGTTCATTACAAAGCACTAAATTATTGCAAGAACAAAAGGAACAAACTTAAATCTTGTAATTTTCTCAATAGTATATATTTATTATTATTTGTTTATTATAAACATACAGACGCCTTTGTTTACTTTTAGCGGCAAATTCACACGCCATAAAAATTGCATTTCAACCATTTTTTTATATTTGAAAGAAATAAAGAATTTATTTTGTTCATGTTCTCATAAAAATTGCGTTCTGCCTACAACTCTCCCCATTTGGGCAACATAGGAAGTGACCTCAATGAAGGAAACATGCAATTGGAATTCCGACTGATGTTGCAATTCCTGAATCTTGTTAAATATTGTGTTCATAACTTGAAACATAAGTCCAGTGTGGGAAGTTTCTTTTGGTGAAGTACCCATGGTGTATGTCTTGCCTGAACCTGTCTGCAAACAAATACTAGTTTATGAACAAATCAAAACAAAAGTCTCTCATCTTCCCAGTGACGAAATTACCTGACCATATGCGATAACCGTACTGTTGTATCCTTGAAACAGAGCATCTAACAAAGGAATCATACAATCTTGAAACATATTTTTTGATGGAGAGCCTCCTCCTCCATACACATGATCGAATATAAACGAATGCGCACCCATTAGCACCTGCACTTGACAAATAATTGATGATGGAAATGCGTAGCAGCACGAATCCTAAGTATAATAAAAACCAATAACGAATATAATGATTGATCAACTATATAATGATACTATGGATAATTACAATATGTTCCATATAACAGAATCGTGTGTTTTTATGCGTACGTACCTGTGAGGTGCCTGGAACGACGTCCAGACATTCTTGGCCGCCGTTTTGGCGCTCATGGCGGAGGAGAGGACGAATATGCACGGCGACCTTCACATTGCAATTCTCAGGTGAGGTCTCCATTAAGATGTTCTTGTCAGGAATTTGAAGACAATTTTGGCGGGTAGATGAGTCATTCAGGATCCAAGGAGGTCTTGTAGCGTCTCTAAAGTTGTTGGTGAATTTATAAACACGTCGGTAGGCCTAGGCCTGATGCTCGATCTCCACGCCATCGAATGGTCGATTTATTCAGTTTAGCCATGCATGATGGACATTGGTGTGTTATTCGTAGATCAAAATTGGCACAATGGTTCTTCTCAAAATAGAACTTAGAGCCATGATCGATCCCAATTGTTATGCCTGGTCATCCATAATTCTCATAGTCATAGATTGAGAGAGAAACCGGGAAGATGATGATGAATTATTTCATTAGAGAAAGAGAGGGAATTATTAGGATCTAAATGAGAAAAATCAATTAATTAATTAATGAATACAGATTTAAATCAATCTTTGGTGATGTGATTAGAGGTGCATAAAACGGAATTTTCAAATACCCGGGTTCGGGTATGACTGAGTACTGGGAAATCGGGTATTGGCAAAGCCCGGGTCGGGTTCGGGTCCGGGTATTGTCCCTAAAAGTCATACTCTGTGTATCGGGTCCGGGTCGGGTATGGAACCGGGTATTCTAAAACAGAGTTTCTGAATACCATGTTTTGGGTATTGAAAAACCCTATTTTTTGGGGTTTTTCTAGCTTTTTTTCGGGTATTTTTCGGATATATATTGATTTTTTAAAGGGTTGCACCTTTTAAGAATTATATTTCCAGGTATTTTTCGGGTAATATCGGGTATAGATCAGTTATTTGAAAAACCCGGTTTGGGTTTTCGGATATTACCGGATACAAATCGGGTTCGGTTCCGGGTACCTGTTTCGGATATTACCGGGTACAAATCGGGTTCGGCTAGGGTATTAAAAAACCCGTGTATAGAAAAACCCGTTCCGGGTATTTTTATCGGGTCCGGTTCTGGGTTCGAGTTTTTGTGCACATGTAGATGTGTATTAATTTATTACGAGGGTATCATGTGCTTGGGCCAATGTTTAGGCTCTAATGTGCATTTGGGCTTCTTAAAAGGATCAGGCTATAATGTTGGAATTCTTGGATTGGCCAATCTATTTCAATGGGGACTGGCCCAACTTGGCCCAATCCATTTGCTGACACAACACAATTGTCTATCACACCATATATCAAAATTTTCCGATCCGTCCAAATCGAGCGAGTCAGGTTACATAATAAAAAAAATTTAAAGAGTTAAATTTTTTAAATACAAAACAAAATTAAGTAAGTCGTGAGACGGATAAACTTTTTATATATGACTCATTAATATACATGTTATGCGCAAAGTATTCAATGCTTTTGTTGATCGAAAAAAAAGACAGGATGCTCAAACAGAGCAATATGAAATAGTTACAGTTGTTGGACAACACAGTAAAGTATGGCCTTTTCGGGTTCTTGGTAGTGGGTAACAATAACAGGTATAAATGTATAATATTAATATTCTTTCATTTAATATATATATATATATATATATATATATATATATATAATATTAATATTCTTTCATTTAATATATATATATATATATATATATATATATATATAGAGGAGGGTTAACGTACAATAATAGGTTATCGTACATTAGGTACGCGAGACCCTGCACCACCAGATCCTAATTGCAATTAAAACTACGCGGTGGCATAATTGTAATTAAATCAAAAAAATACTTCTCGCACAACAGATCGTCATTTGCTGCAAGCCTTCAACCATAATCAAATCATCCACAAAACTAAAGCATAATAAACAATCGATAAACCCATTATCGCTATAGTTTAATAATCTTCAAATTGATCAAAAATTGTTGATTTAATCAATAGAATTGATGTGTATGAGACTTTAGAATCATCAATCGATTATGAAATTGCATAATAATACACTTAATTGAGCTATGATTAGGGTTTATGTTTAAACGTTCTGCACAAAAACTTTAAACGTTCTGGACTTTTTGTACAGAACTTCTAAACTTTTTGTACAGAACTTCTAAATTTTTTGTCTAGAACTTCTAAAGTAAAAAGTTTAGACCAAAATGAAGAAAAAGTTTAAACGTTCTGACAAAAAATGAACAAAAAGTTTAAACGTTTAACTAATACGTTCTGATCAAAACTACAAATTTAAACGTTCTGACCAAAACGAACACCTTTAAACGTTCGAGTTTAGATGTTCTGTACCAAAACTTTAAAAGTTCTAACAAAAGGTTTAGAAGGTTTATTCAAAAAACTTTAGAAGTTCTATACAAAAACTTTATACGTTCTGTTTAAACGTTCAGAACAAAAATCAATTAAACTTTAAAAGTTCAGTACAAAGAGTTTATACGTTTTAGGTTAATGTTAATACGTTCAATGTTAAAACCCAGAATTCAAACTCAAAATTGATAACTAAAACTTTAAATTGATGATTTATTGGATCAATTTCAAAGTTTAATTGATCAATTAGTTCATCAATTTCAATTTCAATTGATCAATTTGATAAACTAACCTGTGAACAACTTGTGACAGAGAAAGATGGTGTTCACGACGGTAACGTCGATGGTCGCGACGGTGAATACAGTCGTTGGACGGTGACGAATTGATGAACAGTGATAGTGAAGGCGGACGGAATCGATGGGAGCAGTGGATCATAGTTGATGAAATTTACAATATTGCCATCGCATGATTTTGAAATCAATAGTGTAGGAACTCGCGTACGTAATATATGATTAGGGATTATTGTATTGGATATATATATATATATATATATATATATAGGGGTGGGATCTAGAGAGAACCCCTCTTAAAGAGAGAACTAGAGAACTAGTAAATAATTATTTTTAACTATTTAAAAAAAAATTATTTTATGATTTTTTTTCTTTCCTCATTCTAATAAGATGATATTGATACTAAAAAAAAAAACTTGTCGGTGGAGTACTGTAGTGCATATGTGCACTAATGCCTATTGCATATATACAATAGTGTTTTATTGCATATAATACAACACAATTGCATTATCCAATACACACAATTGAAAATATGCAAATACGACACTAATAATTGTGTGCAAAACACATTATCGCATATATGTAATACAACACTAATGCACATATGCACTATATCGATTTTTATTAATTTTTGTATATAATATAATACTATTGCAAATAAACAATACAAACAACTATATATATGTTATTCAACACTATTTCAAATATCAAAATGCACACTATTGCACATATACATTATAAAAAAAGTCGGTGTATTGCATATATGCATTACTCGTTATTTTTTTTTATTTTTTTTTTTATGAAGAATAACAACATATAAGAAGGATGCAAGAAAAAAAATTTTAAAAATATTTTTTTTAATTAAATTAAAAATACTTCATTATTAGTTCTCTAGTTCTCTCCATAAAATGGAGTTCTCTCATGATCCTCTCCCTTTATATATATATATATATATATATATATATATATATATATATATATATATATATATATAGGGGAAGGATCCTGTGCAATTTGTTGTTAACGTGAAAATGAAGGAAATGATCGTAGCCTTTTATTGCTGTTGATCTACGGTTAATATTCTATTATGGCAGTCTTGTAATTAAGTTGTTTATTTAATAATATAAAAGGGTAGGTTTGGGATTTCCCAAAACAAAACCAACAAAACCACGACCCCCCAAATCGGAGATGCCTTCCACGATCACCATGCGGTTTCAAAGTTCAAATCAACATGCTGGCACATTGCATATCTTCAAGAAATTGTCTCACATACATTGTAAGTGTTAGGTATCAAATAGTAGAGGGACTAAAGTGTAAATAGCTAATTGTTTAGGGTTATATCCGTAATATGTTTGTATACATATACGGGATCCGTTGGATAGACGAGTATCGATGAATTGATTTGGTTTTCCTCTCTCTGTTCTTCTTCCTTTCTCTTTATCGATCTTAATCACTCGATTACCATTTTGTATCGTAACAAGTGGTATCAGAGCATTCTTTCCTCTGACTTGTGGGTTAGTAGTGATAGTGATAACACGAATCACTGTTCAAGAATTAGGGTAACAAAAACAATCAAGATTCAATACAATGATCAACAATTTCTGGAATTAGGGCAACAATCAAATTGATTTTCACAACATCAGCAACAATTAAGCCATGGAATTAGCAATTGAAAACATTATGGCAATTAGGCAACAAGGTACAGTTAAAAACTTTTGTGAGGAATTCGATTTTTTGTTCAATCTTGTCAAACCATCGGAAGAATTTAATGAATATTATGCTATATACCTCTTTATGAATGGTCTTGAACAAGAAATTAGAGATGTTTTCATGACATGGCATCAATATAGTTTTCACACATTGAAAGATGCCATTTCTTTGGCTTTGAAATTGGATGCAAATGAGTTGAAAGATTCGTTTTCTCCTTATGATCCAAATTCTTCTTTATATGATGCCTTCAAGGTATTTGATGTTAATGATTCATTGGAGAATGGAAGGGTAATTGATAATGAGGTTTTAAGAGAAATTGAAAAAGATAATAAGAGTGCATCCAAGGTGTTTGATGAAATGCCTAGTAGGTTTGAAAATGAAATTGATTCTTTAATTCAAGATTGTAGTATTCAGGATTCGTTTGACGATGAAAATTTTAAAGGAAGTAAAAAAGATAGTCAACTGACTGAAAATTTGGGAAGTGAAACGAATTTTAATATGGATGAGAATATTGGAATTGAAGGTAATATAGTTGAATCTGTTGAGGGTGATATAATTCTCATCAATTCCAATGACGAACTGAAAGGTAGTTCCACTGTACCATTTCGATTTCATGCTATTAGCTGGATCGAAAAATCTAGTAGTGAATTCTTTCATGATTTAAGTAGCACACACAAGACATATATAAACAAATTTCTGGTAAGGAAAAAAGGTCATGTGATGTTGAATTTTGGTGATATCCTTAAATTTGGTTTTTCATTTGAGTTGTCTAGATATCAAGAACCTCCTGATTTGTTAACTGCAGAAGAGACAGAGTTCGCTTTTGAGGTGTTTGTTAAGATGCTTAAACGGTTTAGGAGTGAAATATGTAAGTTTGAGTTGGTAAGCGTTGAAAAGTTTGAATGGAAACCGGGTTGGAAGTATATGTCAAAGATGAGTAGTTTGTTCACAGCATGTTTGCTTCTTTTGTTCATTTGGGTTTTTCTCTTACATAATGCATACACGGGTCTTAATGGTTCGTGTTTAAAATCATATGAAAGATACATGAACTGCGTTTTTAAAGATCAATTTCTTATTCATGGTGCTCGGTTTGGTTGTTATGGTGCTGAGTTTTGGACTGCTAAGATAAACAAATGTATTGTTCTTAGTCGCGTGGCTGGTAATTTTCATGGTTGTAGTCTAAATGATGGTTTTAATCAGCCTAATATTAGTACAACAAGTGTGCCCAACAGGTTGCAGCGGTACATTGAACCTTTGCAGAATGGTGCTAAAGATGGACAACAAAGTAATGTTTCATGCAAAATGGTAATCGAGTGATTAAGATCGATAAAGAGAAAGGAAGAAGAACAGTGAGAGGAAAACCAAATCAATTCATCGATACTCGTCTATCCAACGGATCCCGTATATGTATACAAACATATTACGGATATAACCCTAAACTATTAGCTATTTACACTTTAGTCCCTCTACTATTTGATACCTAACAGTAAGTTGCTAATTAGTTGGTAGATTTCAGCAATTTAGACTTTGTTGATAATAGCCCTAAAAAATTACAGATTTCAAGAAGATCAAAGAAGAAGTTGAAGAACAATATTTAAGATATATAAAATTGCTGAAACTATAAAGAAGAAGCTTCAAACAGTTAAGTTTTATGGAATTGTTGTTATAGAATAAAACACTAGTGAGAATTTTTTGTTTGATTTTTTTTTTGTTTTTGTTTTTTTTTTTTTGCTGACTTATGCTGGTATGCTGATTTGATATGGTGAATGATGAGTTGCTGATTTGTGTTTTGTGGTTAACCGTAGTTATTATCATCACTTGTCATGTGTTGTTTTAGACTTTTAGGATTTGTTATTTGTTGTTATATGAAGTTTGGTTTCAGTTGAAGTTAGGATGCCATTTGTTGTTTTCACATGTTGTTAAACCCCACAAAACATAAGATGGTATGCTGATATGTTTTCTAGATTTGTGTTCTGTTGTTTTTACGTATATATGATTGCCTTTAAAAAATTTTGTTGTTATTATTATAGTTTGATGTCTTGTTGTTTTGCTGTTTTATGGGCCTGCAATTTGTTGATATGTTCATGTTTGTTGTTAGATATCTTGTTTTGTTTGATGTTTTATGGTGATGTATCTTGAAGATATGCATTGAAACCCTAGTAAGAAGATTATGTTGGACATCTGAATTGAATATGTTGATTGAACACATATGGAGGTGCATGTTTATGTAAACTACTTTGGACATCTGCATATGCATGTTTATATATTTTGTTGTTATATATGTGTTATGATTTAATTTAAATGCATTACTTAAGCTTCTTTTTGTAGCTTGTTCTGAAGAGTTGTCTGCGGAAAAATTTGAGAAACCATCAGATTGGGATGATGATTTTCAAACTCCAAAGAAGAAAGGTTAAATTTTTCAACAATGTTATTGTTAGTATTCAAATGAAAAGAGATTATACTTGTTTTTATTTTTTTATTTTTTATGCAGATGAGTTTAGTAACGGAAAAGCTATTGAGATTGTTGATATTGTTGATTCAAGTGTAAAGAAAGGTGGGGTTCTTTAAAATGTAACTTACAGTTAGTAATTGGTTGATTATCAAAATACATTTAATAAAAAGTGTAATTGTAACTTTTGTTAGACAGAAGCTTTAAACGAAAGGGAGGCGCAACAGATAGACAAAATGAAAATTATGTGGTGTTAAGTACACAAGAAAGGAGAGGTACCTGTTTATATTTTAATGCTGGTGTTTTTTTTCTAATAAATAACAAAATGAAAATAAGTGAAATGGGTTATATATGGGTGTGTAGTCTCTGGAAGGAAAAGGCAAACTGTTGAAATATTGTGATTGAAGATTTTTAGGATCAGTTCCCATCATATCCTAATTTGTTCCTTTGACCCACCAATCTCGGCTAATCAACAGCCTAACCAACAGCCATTCCTTCAATGATATTAGCTGTCCACTGCCTTATTTAGAAACTTGTATGGCTATATAATGATGTATAGTATAATGAACAATCATCACAAAATAATACAAAACACAAACTATTCAGTACTCTCTCTTCTTTACATTACTTTGATTATCATGGTTTACATGGTATCAGAGCAGTGTATATGATCCACACCTGTATGTTCATCATCTACCTAAAGCAATGTCAGAAGAAGACAACAACAGTCTAGCTATTCAAATAGCCAACCTCCTGAAAAATGGAGTTCAAACTCAAACCCAGAATGCAAAACCAAACTCATTCGACAGCCTGAAAATCAGCCTTAACCTTTCAAGCCAAAACTACCCTCTATGGGCTCGGATGATTCGAGTCGCCATAGGGGGGAAATCGAAAGCCTTGTTAAACCATCTTACAGATGATCCACCAGAACCTATCAGTGAACAGTGGAACAAGATGATTTGATCGTCTTTTCCTGGCTGATTCAAAACAATGAACCTAGCCTTGCTAGTAACCTTACGGAGTTCCCAACAGCAAAAACGCTTTGGGACGCTCTCACAGTTACTTATAGCAGCGGAAAAGACAAGCTCCAGACATTCGATCTCCAGGTTAAAGCCAATGGGTTCAAGCAGAATGGCTTACCGATAGAGGAGTTCTGGATTGTTATGCAGTGTGTCTGGGGAGAAATCGAACGACGGGATCCAAACCCTATGAAATGCCCTGCCGACATCGCAGCTTACAACAAGATTAGGTCAGAAAACAAACTCTTTCAGTTCCTTAGTGCCCTGGACCAGAAATACGACTCCCTAAAAAGGGAGATTCTCCGGTGGGATCCATTACCGACGCCCGAAGCCGCCTATGCGGCTGTTCGCAAAGAAACCGCACACCAAACCATACTGGGAAACACCCATCAAGGGGTGAGCTCCGGTCTAAACTCGCTCGGAGATACCGAAGGTTTAGGGCTTGTCTCAAGAAGCCGCCGGTCAGAACAAAATCGGTCATCATCCCGGATCGATAAAAGCAAATTGAAGTGTGATCATTGTGGGATGAACAAACACACGAAAGAACAATGCTTTAAGCTCGTGGGTTACCCGGATTGGTGGACCGATGGACACAAGAAAGGGAAAGCCGCCGCTGTCGTTGGCAATCAGGAGACCACCATCAACGGTAGCAGCACCGGTGAACCTCGCATGCCTGCCGGAAAAGGATCGGCTGGAGGAGGATGTTTTTTAGCGGCTGATAAAGGGGAAGAAGAAGGGGCAGGAACAGGTATAGGGTTTGAGAGTTACATCTCAAACCCTTCACATTTAACCGACCCTTTTCTGTTCTCAAAAAATTCAAAAGGGGCAGAAATAACCCCTAAGTTTTTAAAACCAAAAAATCTTAAAATTAAGTGTCAAATTGATGGAAAGGCTAACATAGCAACAAAAAATGTAAAAAACAAAGATTCTTGGATTTTTGATTGTGGAGCAACTGACACAATGACCTATGAAAAATCTGACATACACATAGTGTCAGAACCAAAAAAATCCAGAATACACACGGCGAATGGAGAAGTCCTTCAAGTCAAGGGGGGGGGGGGACTATTCAGATTTCAGAAAATATGAAACTACCGAATTGTCTTTATGTTCCGTCCCTATCCCACAAACTGCTATCAATTAGCCACGTTACGAAAGAACTAAATTGTGTCGTATTAATGCATCCTACATTTTGTATCTTACAGGACATCAGGACTGGAAGGATCATTGGGCGTGGTACTGAGAAGCAAGGGCTATACTATGTGGATGAAGTGGCTCGACAAGGCACTGTAATGCTGGCCCATGGAACTGCCGATAGGGAAGCATGGTTATGGCACCGAAGATTGGGACACTCATCCAGTAGTTATTTACATTGTTTATTTCCTAAATTATTTCCAGCAAATAAGGCCTTGAATTGTGAAACATGTTTTTTGGCGAAGAGTCATAGACACACGTTCAAACCAAATAATACTAAAGTTGATTTTCCTTTTTCATTAATTCATTCAGATGTGTGGGGCCCAGCTAAGGTCGTGGGGGGGGGAGTCTTTTCGTTACTTTGTAACCTTTATTGATGACTGCACCCGCATGACCTGGATTTATCTCTTGAAAAATAAGTCCGAAGTTTTTTCAAAATTCACAAACTTTTGTGCAATGGTTAAAACTCAATTCAAGAGTGAGGTCTGATAATGGGGGGGGAATTCGTTAACACCTCCATGAAACAATTTTATCAAAAAATGGGAATAGTTCATCAAACATCCTGTGCCCATACCCCAGAACAAAATGGGACATCCGAAAGGAAAAATCGCTTCCTGTTAGAAATAACTCGTGCACTCATGATTGAATCTCGAGTTCCAAAATCTTTTTGGCCCGAAGCTCTTGTCACAGCAAATTATCTTATGAATCGTCTTCCAACGAAAGCTCTTGACTTTAAAACTCCTCTTCAAGCACTCTCTCAATTTCACAAACCCCCATCAAACCTTACTCTTGAACTTTGAATTTTTGGTTGCTCCGTCTTCGTTCACCTCCCAAAGACCGATCGCTCCAAACTCGACACATGTGCTGAAAAGTGTGTGTTTGTCGGATATGGAGTCAATCAACACGGTTATCGATGTTACAACCCACACACACGTCATATGTATACTACAATGAACTGTGATTTCCTCGAAACTGAATACTTCTACACTACCCAACACACTGGTCAGGGGGAAAGAGCAACAGATGACGCACTGAGTTGGGTACAATGGACGCCATCCTCAAAAGAAGAAGTTTACAATGAAGACATGCCACAATCATTCACTAGCCCTGAAGAAAGTACCACTAACGATGATCCTACCAACCTGACGTCAGAGGTAAGTAATTCTCAAACTCAAGACACTAATGATGCAAATACTGAAAACGTCGATTATGCTGAATCACCCATTAATAATGCAAATCCTGATTCATCTACCATTGAGGCAGAACCAGAACCGCAGGTTGAACAGGAAACATATGTCCTATCCCCAAGATCTAACAGAGGAGTCCCTCCAAAGAGGTACTCTCCAGAAGAGGAATCTCGTGGTTCTCGATATCCAATGGCAAATGTGGCAGCCGGGAATTTATCCGAGGAAGCTAAAGCATTCTCCACATCTTTATGCTCTGAAGAAATTCCAACTACAGTTGAACAAGCACTTAAGTTAGAGGAATGGAGAAAAGCAATGGAAAGTGAAATGGATTCACTAAATAAAAATGATACATGGGAGAAATCCATCCTCCCTCCCGGAAAAAAACCGGTAGGTTGCTGATGGGTCTTCACTGTGAAATACAAGCCAGATGGGACTATTGAACGATACAAGGCTCGACTCGTAGCAAAGGGGTACACTCAAACATACGGAATTGACTATTCCGAGACATTCTCTCCAGTGGCCAAGATAGACACAATCAGAGTTCTACTCTCTATAGCTGCAAACCAAGACTGGCCACTTCTGCAATTTGATGTGAAAAATGCTTTCCTGCATGGAGAACTCAAAGAAGAGGTCTATATGGAAGTCCCTCCTGGATTCATGAAAGAGTCGAGCTCTAAAGAAGTGTTTCGCTTGAAGAAATCATTATACGGATTAAAACAATCTCCTCGGGCCTGGTTTGGGAGGTTTACCGTGGCAATGAGGAAATACGGTTTTAAACAGAGTAACTCTGATCATACTTTGTTTCTGAAACGAAGAAACGGGCTTGTAACTTGTCTAATTATTTATGTTGATGATATGATAATCACAGGAAATGATGAAGAAGAGATGACACGGTTAAAAGCTAACCTATTCAGAGAATTCGAAATGAAGGATCTGGGGAGACTTAAATACTTCCTTGGAATCGAAGTCATGAGGTCAAAACGAGGAATCTTCATCTGCCAAAAGAAGTATGTCCTTGACTTGCTAGCTGAAACAGGAATGATTGACTGCAAACCTGCAGATACTCCTATGATGGTGAATCAGAAGCTTTATATGGAGGAAAACGGTGAACTCGCCGACAAGGGAGAATATTAGAGGATAGTAGGAAAACTGATTTATCTCTCACACACCCGGCCCGACATTGCCTATGCAGTGGGAGTTGTAAGTCAATTCATGCATCAACCCCAAATTACTCATATGGAAGCTGTAAAGAGAATCCTAAGATATCTCAAAGGGACACCTGGTCATGGAGTGTTGTTTACAAAAAATGAACAACTTGAAACTCAGGTATACACTGATGCAGACTGGGCAGGAGATAAAGGAAATAGGAGATCGACCTCAGGGTACTTTACTCTTGTTGGTGGAACCTAGTCACATGGAGAAGTAAGAAACAAAAGGTGGTGGCCCTTTCAAGTGCTGAAGCAGAATTCCGAGGTATAGCACGTGGTCTGGCAGAAATACTTTGGGTGAGGAAACTCTTGACAGAAATTGGTTATCCTCCAATCCAACCCAGTAAAATTTTGTGCGATAACAAAGCAGCTATCCAAATCTCAGAAAATCTAGTCCAACATGATCGTACAAAACATGTTGAGGTGGACCGACACTTTATTAAAGAAAAACTTGAAACAGGAATAATTGAGCTTCCATTTGTTCGTTCAGAAGATCAACTCGCGGATATTTTGACAAAGGCAGTTACGGAAAAAATTTTCAATCACTGTCTTAGCAAGCTGAGCATTGAAGACCCCACTACTCAACTTGAGGGGGAATGTTGAAATATTGTGATTGAAGATTTTTAGGATCAGTTTCCATCATATCCTAATTTGTTCCTTTGACCCGCCAATCTCGGCTAATCAACAGCCTAACCAACAGCCATTCCTTCAATGATATTAGCTGTCCACTGCCTTATTTAGAAACTTGTATGGCTATATAATGATGTATAGTATAATGAACAATCATCACAAAATAATACAAAACACAAACTATTTAGTACTCTCTCTTCTTTACATTACTTTGATTATCATGGTTTACACAAACAACTAACGAAAGCATGGCTGTTCAAAACGTACCACCGTTATACAAACAAATGACACATGAAAGAATTACCGTTAGAAATATACCTGGAAACCTGGTATCCTTAGTTGAGAATCTGAATCCTGCTCAGTTAATTGCTATTGAAGATATGGGATTTTCTAGTGTGATTTTTCTCAAATTACCTAATATCCCAACCTGTTTAGGACGATGGCTTATAGACAACTATGATGCTAACAACAACAGTCTTAATGTTGGGTCTCACAAAATTGAGATAACACGAGAACTGGTTAGTGATGTATTAGGAATACCCCATGGAAAACGTGGCATAACTGAGATGAAAAAACCAAGTTATAAAGATCCAGTAATAGCTGAATGGAGAAACCAGTTTGGTCCTAAATGTCCACTTATGACAGCATTAGATGTTATCAAAAAAATGAAGGCATGTTCTGAACATGATAGGATTTTTAAGCTGAATTTTCTAGTTGTGTATATGACAATAATGGGCGAGACAACTAAAGGTGGAACAATAAATATGAAGTTCTTGAAATCGATGACAAGGATTGAAGATGTACCAAATATGGACTGGTGTGGTTACATGATTACTCTTTTGAAAAGAACCAAAATGTTATGGAAAACTACAGAACATTACAATGGTCCATTGCCTTTGCTTGCGGTACGTAAATTTATAAACACTTTAGGAAACATTTCTTATATATTTTGTTCTAATTAAAATAAGTATGACTTATTTTATAATGTTTTGTAGTTAGTGTATGCTCATGATAAAGGCAAACATCTTCTACCACAATTACCAGCATTACAACATTATGAGGTAGAAGCACTAGAAAAACTTCAAGTCGACTTGAAAGGGAACACAAATAGTTTCATAATATATATGAAAGAATATACCGAAATGAAAAACATGGAAAGTACTGTAGATATGGTGATTGATGGTGTTAATTTAAACAATTGTCTGGTTAATAGAGACGGTGGTGATCCAATGACATCGGATGCAGTTGCCAAACAATTCAATGCCAAACCAGAGATAGAGATACCTGGAAATGTTGTTAACCAAAAACTGAGGGTAAGATATCAAGGTTCAATAATTTTGGTCTTTAATTAACTAATATATTAACTGTTAACTGATATAACTTACTTGACATTATTTGCAAAGAGGATGTAAAATGAGATTGATAAACTACTTGATGAGGTTGTCCAGCTAGTAGAAGACAACTATTACAAATACAATGAAGATGATGGATTAAAAGAGAAAGTTTTTGGTTGGGGTTCGTTGGTTGATCATTTAAAATCAAATATGTTTTATAATAGCACCAACACTACAGATGTTGATGAGGACGGGTTCACAAGTACAATGTGGTGTGAAGCGAATAAGGCAGCAAGAAACATAGAGAGTATATTTCTAAGTGGAGAAACTATGAATTTGGGACAAGCAACAAATGTTAATGCGGGGTTTGAACAACCAAACTTTGATCTAGGGATATCACAAGTTACACCCACTTTTCACTCAATGACAAGGGAAACACCAACAACAAAACCGCAACCTAACGCTGAACTTGATAAAGCAAGTGCTCCAACCGTTGGTCTATCTGTTAACAAAACACCTGAATTTGTCATCACACAATCAGTAGAAATCTCTCAGGTGAAACCAATAGCAGAAGCAATGAAGAGGGAACCTCGTTTGATTAAGTTACCGGACGTTTTACGTTCGCCCTTTGTGAGGAAAAAGGTAAGCCTTGTAATTAAAAAATCAACAGTTGAAGTCAACTTAGGGACTACAGTGTTTGCGGCGAATAAGGATCCATGGTAATTATATATATGTATACGTTATAAAATTTAACACAAAAAAATCGTAATAATAATTTCACATAAAATTTTGGGCAGGAATTTGCTGTTTGAATTAGAAACCGGGGCTGCTGTTAAAAGGGTGTCTTTTGAGACATTTCACCCTAATGTGCATGTGCATGTAAGTGTGATACAGGCTTGGGCTTCGGTGCTTAATAGCGAAGATAAATTCAAGAACAAAAGTGACCCACCAAGATTATTCTGTCCCCCTGATATGTTGGTAAGTTAATAAACGTTTTATTTATTTGGCAATAATATAAATATGTATTGAGAGTTAATTACAACAATGACAACAAGATCCCTAGTATTAAGTTATTCTTGTAATTAGTGTGCTGAAGATTTTGAGGAAGATGTTGAAGTCAGCCGAAGAATAACAACTTTTCACAATAACATGGACATTGTCCTAAAAGATGCAGGGTTGGATACCCCAGTTGGTATAGAATTGGTATTTATTCCGATGTTACATTCAGATCATTATTACGTGATGTGCTTTAATTTGAAGAAGACACAAGTTGATGTTATTGACAACTCTGCGACTGTGATGTTTGATTCAAAATATGAGAGGAAACTACAAATAATGGTATGGCTATGATTACAAGTGATATACATAAGTTAAAATTACATATTTAATATCTGGTTCTTATGATTTTTTTAATAATTTATATAGCAAGAAATTATGTCTTTACTTGACAATGACATCCCACCTGATTGCTGATGAATTGAGAAGATGCACCCCAACTCGAGTATCAATGCCTTGGAGGACCTTAAACAACACAGTTGACAATGGTATTTTTATGATGAGGTATATGGAGACGTATAAAGGGACCTCCATCAACGCCTGGAAATGTGGTCTTACGGCTGAATCGGAAGCACAAAACAGCCAGTTGATAGATTTGAGAGTGAAATACGTGGCAAAAATCTTATTGTCTGACATCAACAAACACAAAGAGTTTGTCATCTTAGAAATTCGTGACTATGTGAAACTTCCTATTGAAGAACGTGCAATGATGAGGAACAACTCGGTTGAAAGGATCATGGAGCGGGTAGGAATGTATTGCTCTTAAAAATCATTGGTTGCTATGTTATGTTTATTCCATCAAAACTTCAGGTTAAGTTTGAAACGATTGTGGTTATGTTATGTTTATTCTAGCAAGATTTTATTTGGTTAAGGTTTAGTTACCGGATGATATTATGGCAGACTAATGGTTAAGGTTTATTTAGATCTTTTTTTAGCTTGAACTCTCATTTTGTTGACTTTGGCTGATAAACTTGTGTTATGAATTGATAATTTAACGCCAAAAAAAATATTTGGTTGATTGAAACTGTTAAAAGTTGCTTGTAAAACATTTAACTATAAAAACATTATCAATATATTGTATCATAACATAGAACTAATACACAATTTTGAAAATTTGCTATGACCATTAAAATTCAACACTGCATAATGAATAATTATAACCCTAGGTTGGTGTAAACAAAAACTATAAGTTGTTAAATGTTTTAGGAATCAAGTATAAAACGTTCCATACTGTTTAAAAAAAAAGAAAAACAAACAACATAACAATACAATACCAGTAAAGATTACGTTAAACACATAATATGGTAGCCGTTTTAAAGTTTTTATAAGTTAAGTTTACTTTCAAAACACAATCTTGAACAACATAAATACCAAATATGATAGAATATCTATCACTATAAAAAGAAATAGAAAATAGTGTATTGATACTATCATATGTGATATCATCATCACGTGTTTCAATTGTATTGAGTTAAAAAAAAGTATAGTAACAAAGCACAAAGAGCAACTATAGCTGTAAAGCAATTGTTAAAACAACAGTTAATAGTCCAAAACATAGATAACAATGACAATTCAAACAATCCCAAAACACCATATCAAGGTACGGGTTACATAACATCAAACTTGCAATAACAAAAAAACAAACGATAAACTGAAATAAAAACTAATTTTTGTTGTTATTTGGGTTTAACTCGGGGCACGTGCGCCTATTATGTCCGGGTTTTCCACAAACATGGCAGGCTTGCGGTTTTCCAATAGGTGTATCAGCAACATGCTCCGAAACTTGGCAGGCTGGTGGTTTTCTAGGATGTTTACCAGCAGCAACCAGCTCTGAAATAGATTTGAATCTTTTTTTAGACCCACTTTCCTTTGTCCTTATACCCACTGGAACACGAATAGTAGCTTCTGAAGGTTGATTAAACCCGAGTAAATTGGTAATCCTGTCTTTTTTTGTTGGTGGCTGGGACACCCCACAAACTTCATATGCTTTTACCATGTCCTCTTTGACTTTATCACCATATATCTTCAGCTCTTCGATGTTGGTAACAAATTTGTTGATAATATAGTCATGTCCAATCCTTATGTATAACATCAACATTCTGAGTAATTCCTTGATCGATTACAACATTTCTATAAGAATTGTTGTTAACAACCTCTCTAGTCCATCTACGTTTGACATAATTTTTGGGGAACACTTCGATCTGACATAACTTGAGTACACAAAAAACATGGCTACACAACAATCCATATTGCTTATATCTGTTACAGCTACACGTAATAGCCATATCTTCCTCCCTAAAAAACACCTATAAATATCAAAATATTAAAATGTTAAATAGAGCCTTAATAAATAAAATTGCATAGTTGTAAGACAACTGCAATATTGTAAGCAAAATATTATGAAAAACATTTGAACATACCTCATATAGACCAGAGCCTTCCATCTTTGTATCTTTTATTGAAAACTTATAAAAATCACCTACTTCCTCAACAGATCTAGACATACACTCATGTACTCCATGACAGATTTCCTGTTGAACATCATAAAAAATGTTTCGAGTGTATATTTCATTAGCTTGTCTCTCAATTTCATATTTGGTTTCCCAACGAGGAATTGTATCCCTTGTGAAGAAACGTGGATCGACTCACTGGTAGACGATCTACTTTCCTCGGGTGTGATTATGATATTTCACCGATGGTTCTCTTGGATCTGGGTTCTTCCACCTACAAAATGAACAGCACCGTAAACTTACCCCTCAGAAAGGGACAGAGGGGTCCTCTTTGGGGTAACCCTCCGGTGTGAGAATAAGTGTATGTAGGAGAAGATAATGATATGAGAGTAAGGAAATGGAATGTATTGCTTAATAGCTGAATACTCTGTAATTGGATGTAATTGGATGTTATTGTGATGTCATTGTGATGTCCCCTCCTTGTGGAGTTGATGTGGTATTTATAGTGCTAGGGTTTCCACTGATTGGGCTTAGACCCAGTTAGGGCTTTGTTGGCCTCTTCCAGTTGCTTTGCGCCACGTGTCCTTTGGGACACTTGGTGCTTTTTCATTGGTTATAATCACGTGGTAGCACATGGGTTTTGCTGAGTTGTCCACCTTTCATTGGCAGCTGTCAACATCAGCATATTCTTATTCCTTAAAAAGATACCTTCTGGAAGGTTGTCTGACGTGCACAATCAAGGTTGCCCTAATCCTGATTTGGATAAGGATGAGGTTGATTATGTGCATGTGTGATACGCGCCTATCCTGAGGATGCGCGAGGTCTTCTCTTTATTCTCACGCGCAGATGTTTCATGCGCAGATGTGATATGCACGAGCATGTGATATGCGCCACGCGCGGATGCGCCATGCGCATATGTGATATGCGTGAGCATATGTGATGCGTGAGCATATGTGATGCGTGAGCATATGTGATGCCCGAGCATATGATGCCTGAGCATGTGATGCATGAGCATATGTGATGCCTGAGCATCTGTGGTGCCTGAGCATATGATGCCTGAGCATGTGATGCATGAGCATATGTGATATGCGTGAGCATATGTGATATGCGCCATGCGCGTAGGTTTTGGCTTTGTGCCTTCATAATGTCTTGATTTCAAGCCTCTTGTCCATATCTTGTGGGTTGACCCGCCTCGCTCGTTGTTGAGGCGGGTACATACCTCTTCAAGCCCCCCCAGTCTAATGTGTGTCTTGTCTCGCGCGAGCGAGGTAAGATAGATATTAGACTTAGTAGTTTGCTCTTTTAGTAGGGGTTTGTCTTTTTCTTCTTTTTATTCATCGTTGCGCGAAATTCTATCCTTTTGGTTGAAAACGAATCGTCCCTGTACGTGGTTGGTTGTTGCTGACATGCGTCAGTGATGGAGACGTGTCAGACCTTTCGTGTGCTCGAGGTGCTACAGTTGCCTTTCGTGTCCCCTCACCTAGTGTCAGGGACACGTGTCGCGCTCGCGTTGGTCTGTTCCTGCGAGTGGTGGCGCGTGAATTCTGGCAGCAGCTGTAGAGTTTCTTTTCGTGTCCCCTCACACAGTGTCAGGGACACGTGTCGCGCTCGCGTTGGCTTACACCTGCGAGTGGGGGCGCGTGAAGTCCAATCAGCACCAATATTTCTCTCTCCTGGGCCTATAAAAGCCAGCCCTTAGAGTTTTTTATCCTTCATCTTCTTGTTTATTATTCAGAGCTCTTTTCTTTCTTTCATTCTATTCCGATTGCCTTTGTTCTGCTTCCAGATCTCTGTTCTTCAGAAGCATCGTTTGTCCGTTTTCACAGTTGTATGTCTGATAGCTCAGACAACACAATCTCCCCCATCCATTGCCGTGTTAAATCGTTAGTAATGTCTACATTGAAGAAGACCGGCAAGGGGAAGAAGGCTGCTGAGGCCTCATCGGAGGAGGTAGGGAGGACCAAGGCCGTGAAGAAGTGGGATGAGATCCCTTGCAAACTTAGGCAGTCCGATTTTGACAGCCTTATCGCCTCTCAGGGTTTTATCCCTGAGTTTGGCTGCATGTTGCCTGGGGCCGGGCAAACGGCGGCGGACCCGCCTACCGGCTATATTTCCCTTTACTGCCATTTTTTCACCAACTGCAACCTTCGTCTCCCGATGACAAGGTTTGTGGGTGCGGTGCTTAGGTTTTATGGGATTCATATTTCCCAAGTCCATCCGTTTGGACTCGTGCGCATGACTCACTTTGAGTTCATGTGCAAATCTCAGCGCGAGGAGCCCACCCCTCGGCGCTTTCAGTTTTTTTATAAGCCCAAGATCCAAGATTCTTGGTTCTCATTTATTCCTCGCAGTCAGAAGGTCAAGTGCTGCACTGTTTCATTCAAGAGCTTTCATGACTGGTCTGAGAGGTTTTTCTACATCAGGGCTGGTGTGATCCCCATCCGCATGACCATGCGCGCGATCTCTTCTGCGCCTGCGGATGTGGGTGTCTTCAAGAACCCAACTGGCGCCTGGGTTAAAAAGTTGACCGCCGAACCATCCCCTGCCAAGAAAATTTGCGAGGAGGCGCTGGTGGGGGTTGGTATGAGCAGGAGGTGGGCTGACAGCGCGACTGAGCCCGTGATCCAAGTTGACGGCTTGTGTAAGTTAATCTCATTGCCTTACTTCTGCGCGAATATAATTCGTTTTGCTGATATCATTTAACTTGTTTTGTGCAGTCGTCAAGGAGTATGTCCACGCCGCCTATGATGAGCATATGGAGGGTGGCTCCGTCACGCTGGGCGCTGGGGAGGTTGGCTTCCCCGATCGCTTTGATGACATGTTCATCCCTGTTGATCTGGGATTTATCTTTGACAGCGATGCGCCTGGTAAGCCTTTGTACTTATGCATTTTCCTTTATAATACCAAATTTGGCTAACATTTCTGTTGCACGTATTGTAGATGCGCTTGAAAACTACGAGCTGGAGCTCGCGGAAGAGGAGGAGGAGGAGGAGGCGCCCCAACTAAAGCGTAAAGCTAAGGGGAAAACTGGCGCAGGGGCCAGTAAGAAACAGAAGAAAGATGTTGCCCCTGTTGTTCAGGATCCTCCTACTCAGGCGGGGGGATTTGAGAAAACCCAGGAGTTTCCCTCCAAGTTTCCCTTGTCTTCCCTGCCTCAAAAAGTGGGCAGACCTCCTGTCCACACGAGGTATGGTGCGACTACCTCCTCCCTTCGCGCGGTGGAAAAGGGAAGCGGCGTTGCGCCTTCGACAGGTATACTTTGCTTATCTTTTATGGTTCTATGAGCGCGATTCTGATTGAATTACTAATGAATCTTTGCTTACTCAAACGTTTGTAGAGCCGGCGACCTTGGTGGATCAACCTCAAGCGCAACAAGATGCCGAGGCTGCGCCGGAGGTCGCTTCGAAGTCCCCTGTTTTACCCTCAAAAAAGGGTAGAATGGACTTCATGGCGATGTTTGCTTTGCGAACGGAGTTGCGCCAAGGTACGTATTGCGCATTTATTTTCTGACTTTCTTTTAGATCAAGTCATGAACCATTCCTTTTTGTTGATTTTTTCACAGGAGTCATTGCTGGCCTGCAAGCTGCTGGCGGCACTCCTGGCGCCGGTGCCAGCGCCGTTGGCTCTGCTCCTGCTCCTGCAAGCGATGAATCTCCCCTCATCGGGATTACTAAGGAGCAGGAGGCTGTTTTACGCGCCGATCTGGCGGCGTCGAGACCTCCCTCACCTTCTCCTGCGCATAGCCCTCCTCGCGAGACTGATTTTGATTCTAGGTCGCAGGAGAAAAGGCCTGTTTCTGAGGAGGATGAGGAGGTTCAAGCTGAAGGCTCCGACAGCGGCCGCGCCAGCCCTGCAGCGCCACGAGGTTTCGCGGAGCCGTCTTCTCGTGGGCCTGCCGCTGACTTTTCTGCTTCGTCCCCGCAGGTATAAGTTTGTTTTTGCTCCGCTGCGCGGACTTTCATATTAGTGTTTTGATGACTTAGATCATTACTTTGTGTTTGAAGGAAGCCGATCACATCTACCGCCCGAGATGGAACATTACTGAGGACAGCTCATTTCAGTCCATGGGTGTGTGTGAGGACTTCTGGGCTCATTCTGCGCCTCCAGCTGAAAGGAGGTTTCAGGAGGCCCGCGCTCGCGATGACTTGCTTAAAGATCATCTGTTTGCTGGGTCGGCTTTCTTTGCTGCCTCCCAAGAGCTTCGCTATGATTACGTAAAGGTACGTGATGCTCTTGCGGAAGCCAAGCAAGAGGCTAAAGTATCTGCTTGGCATCTTTCTGATGCTCGAGAGAGAGCTGAGAAGCTCCAAGCAGAGCTCAGTGAGAACAGGGCAAGTGCCAACACCGCCTTTGTGAAGCGCGGGCATGAGCTCCAGGCTGCGCGGGAGAAGCTTCAGGCAGCCAAAGCAGACGCGGCCAAGTACGCGCGTAGAGTGCGCGACTTGGAGCTGGACGCGGAGGCGCGTGACCAAGCTCTTGTCCAGTCTATAACTGACAAATCATCGCTGGAGAGTGAGGTTGCGCGCCTGAAGAGGGAGCTGGCGGCCGCGCAGGCCGAAAAAGATGAAGCCTTGGCGACGGCAGCGTCTAGCCAGGAAGCACTTGATGCTGCGCGGGCGGAAAAGGAAGAAGCCTTGGCAGCAGCAGCGTCCGACAAAGAGGAGCTGAAACAGACTAAGGAAACTGTTGAGTTGTTAAACTCTCAGATTCCTGCCCTCGAGACGTCTGTTGCTTCCCTCGCGCAGGATCGCCAATGGCTAATCTCACAGGGCATGACTCGTTGCGCTTACGCGATGAAATACTCAGACGAGTTTCAGGCCCATGTGATGGATTGCAACGCTGCCGCGCGCTTGGTGGGTCGAGCTGAAGGGTTCACGGATGGTTATGAATATGGCATGTTGAAGAAGAACCCATCCGAGTACCCTTATCAGAGCGACGTTGCCTGCGCGGACATGGCCGCGATGGGGGAGAAGTATTTGAATACTCCCATTCCCATCCTTGCGCAGGTATTTTAACCTTAATGAGATAACCTTGACTTATTTTCCAAGTCTTTTTGTACTCATATTTTTCCTTATGATTTGCAGATATCCGCGCTTGCTGACCAGCCCGATCTCGGCGTGCTAAAGAAATTACTTGACGAGTGCGAGGGGGCTGGTGGCGGCGATGATGGCGCGGAAAATGCTGCTCCTGCTAGCGGCTCTGGCGTGGCCAAAGGATCCGCTCCTGACACTATTGTGATAGAAGACTCCATTCAGGATGAACAACTTGACTATGGTCAGTTTGGAGATGACGAGGAGCGGGCTGCGCCAGATGCTGAGGGCGGTGATGAGGATTATGAAGAGGCTGACGTCGACGTGGAGACTTGAGAAGCCCTTCATGTTTATTATTTGTATTTTGTAGTTTGTATCTTATCATCTTGTAAACTTGTAAATTTCAATGGTTTGGAATGAAATTTTGTTTTTTCCTTCTTCGCATCTTGCGCATTCCCCATTCATCTCTTTATATTGCATGTTTGCTTGTTGAATATAAGATATGCTTGCACGTTGAAATAAGAACAAGGCTGTAAGGAAATTATTATACTTAATCCTTGTCATATTGTAAGTGATTTTGCCATATCTTGATTATGTTGACACGTGCCTAGGCGTTTTCATTATTCCTCTTTTGCGCGACGTTATCGCGCATTTATTATATGGAATTATGAGTTTTTAGCCTTTACGTATCAATATGTGTTGCTCAGATATCTATTACAATTGCATGCGCGACCTCGACCTGAGACCTTAACAACTATGTTTTGGCATTTGTTTTGCCTTAGTTGTGTTTAGGTATTTTTATGGTCAGGCTGCGCAGTATGTAGGATGGATGTTGTGAGTGATTTGAGCTAAGGCTTACATTATTGGTCTAAGGCCCTGACGTTTTAGAGTTAAGACTCGTTAACGCGTTTGAGCTTGAAGCTCGCGCATGTATGTTTTACTTCGTTTTATTTCGTTTTTGATGTCAATACAATTTTGTCATATTACTCAAAATTAATAAAGGGAAGTGTGAAACATGTATGCAAAAGGTAATAGAATTGGGCTAAGGCCCTGACGTTTTAGAGTTAAGACTCGTTAACGCGTTTGAGCTTGAAGCTCGCGCATGTATGTTTTACTTCGTTTTTATTTCGTTTTGATATCAATACAATGTTGTCATATTGCTCAAAATTAATAAAGGGAAGTGTGAAACATGTATGCAAAAGGTAATAGAATCCACATTAAGAGAAGATATGGCGTATCATTATTCATAATGGCTTAAAAAGCCTTGATTACAAACTTGACATTTTTCACATGAAACATTTTCTAAGCTGTGCCGCGTTCCATGCGCGCGGGATCTTCTTTCCATTCAAATCTTTTAAAGCGTATGCGCCTTTTCCCAATTCTTCCGAGACTTGATAAGGTCCCTCCCAATTGGGGGACATTTTTCCCGGGGGTATCGCGCGGCTAGCTTCATTGTTTCGAAGGACAAAATCATTTTTCTTGAAGTGGCATTCTTTCACACGCTGGTTGTAATATTTTTCCAGTTTTTTCTTGTATTTGGCTTCATTGATGATAGCCGCCTCTCTGCGCCCTTCAAGTAAGTTGAGATCCAACCTTCTTTCGCGCTCGTTATCAATCTTGCTCATCATGAGCACTCTATGGGATGGGCATCCAATTTCTGCTGGAATCATTGCCTCCGTTCCATAGGTTAGGCTGAACGGGGATTCGCCATTGCTGGTTTTGCTTAATGTCCTGTGTGCCCACAGGACATTAGGTAGCTCTTCGACCCAAGAATGGGATTCTCCCTCCAACCTTTTCATCAGCCCATTTAACAAGCTTTGATTCGCGCGCTCCACTTGGCCATTCCCCTGAGGGTGGTATACCGAAGTGAAGATTTGGTTGATGCGCAATTCCTTGAGCCAGTTTGATATCTTCCTGTCAGTGAATTGTTTGCCATTATCGCTCACAATTTCCATGGGCAAGCCAAAACGGCATATGATGTGGCTCCAGACAAACCGCTTCATCGCTTCAGCTGTGATTTTTGCTAGTGGCTTGGCTTCAACCCATTTTGTAAAATATTCTACTACCACTACCAAAAATTTTACTCGCCCTTGCGCTTGCGGTAGGGGACCCACAATATCGATTGCCCATTTGTGGAAAGGCCATGCAGAGGTCACCGGAATCAAGTTGTTCTTTGGCCGCATGGTGTTTGGCGCATAGCTCTGACATGCTTTGCATTTTTGGATCTCTTTTAAAGCGTCCAAGTACATGCCTGGCCAATAGTAACCTGCGCTCATTGCCTTGGCAACCACCATGCGCGGGCCAGCATGTATTCCATAGATTCCTTCGTGTATCTCTCTGATCACATAGCTTGCTTCCTCAGCATCTAGGCATTTCATGAGCGGTCCAAGATAAGAGCGTCGATATAATGTACCATCAAGCAGTTCATAGTTTTGCGACTTGTGTCTTATCTTCCTCGCCTGTGCGCGATCGCCCGGTACTTTTCCCTCCTTCAAGAATTCCATTATTGGAGTTATCCATGATGAAGGGGTTGTATGAGTTACAAGGACAGACTTCGCTCCCACCGACGGGTTGCTCATTACTTCTAATCTGACATCTTTGCCAAAGTGATCGAAGCTGGTTGATGCCATCTTGCTCAGCGCGTCGGCAGATTTGTTTTCACTGCGCGGAATATGAATGATTCTGAAGCAGTCAAATTGCTCGATGAGCTTTTTCGCCTGCTCTAGATACAGAGGCATGGTGTTCTCCTTGGCATCATAAAGGCCATTGACCTGTGCTGCTACCAAGTATGAATCAACATGGTCCTCTAGCTTTTTAACTCCGAATTTGTGCGCGATGCGCAGGCCAGCCAGCAGGGCTTCATACTCAGCTTCATTGTTGGTGCTCTTGAAGTCCAACCTGATGGCGTAAGTATATTCATGATTCTCTGGATCCACCAGTTTTAGGCCTGCGCCGGACCCTTCGTTGTTTGAAGCTCCGTCAGTGAACAATCTCCAAACATTTTCTTCATCATTGGCTCGCGGAGCGCTGAGCCTCTTCAATTTTTCCTTCGGGGACTTCTGCAATGAAATCAGCCAAGACTTGTCCCTTTATTGCTGGACGGGGCTTATAGGCGATCGTGTGTTCTCCCAATTCCAGCGCCCACTTTGTCAGCCTTCCTGAGAGCGCGGGACGCTGCAAGACTTGCTGGATGTTGTAACCAGTCAGAACTTCAATAGGATGACCATTGAAGTATCTATGAAGCTTGCGCGACGCGTGTGTTAGTGACAGAACTAACTTTTCCATGATGGAGTAGCGCGTCTCAGGATCTGTCAGCACCCGACTCACATAGTATATTGGCGTTTGGATTCCTTTGCGATCCACCAACAATACTGCGCCGATGGCGCGCTCTCCTGCTGATAGGTACAATGTCAAAGTTTCACCAGGAAGTGGAGCTGTAAGCGCGGGCAAATTTATCAAACATTCTTTTATCTCACTGAAAGCTTGCTCGGCCTCAGGAGTCCATTTGAATTGGCTTTTCTTTAAGCAATTCCTCAATGTGTTGACAAATGGGGTAGATTTGCTTGCATGGTTCGCTAGGAACCTGTTGATTGAAACCAATCTACCATTCAGCTTCTGGACTTCTTTCATGGTGGATGGCGAGGGCATGTCAAGGATGGCCTCCACCTTCTCAGGGTTCACCTTGAAACCATCCTTGGTGACCATTACACCTAGAAATTTTCCCTCTTGTACGCCGAAAGTGCATTTGCTCGGATTGAGCTTCATGTTAACTTCCTTTAGGCGCCCAAGGGTTTCTTCGATGTCTTTGAGCATTTGTTTTTCCTCCCTGCTTTTGATCACCAAATCATCCACATAGACTTCTAGGTTTCTTCCAATCTGCTCGCTGAAAACAGCATCCATAAGTCTTTGGTAGGTGGCTCCCGCATTCTTCAAACCAAAGGGCATTTTTGTGTAACAAAAAACACCCTTGTCGGTTCTGAAGACGGTCTTGTCCTCGTCTTGTGGTGCCATTTGAATCTGGTGATAGCCCTTGTAGGCATCCAGGAAACATTTGAGCTTGAATGGCGCCACGGAGTCCACCTTTGCGTCGATGTTTGGGAGGGGGTAACAATCTTTTGGGCACGCTTTGTTGAGGTCCTAGAAGTCAATGCACATCCTCCACGACCCATTACCTTTCTTTACCATCACAGGATTGGCTACCCATGTCTGGTATCGTATCGGGCGGATGATGTTTGCGCGCAATAGATCCTCAACCTGCTCATTCATGGCCCTCGCCTTCTCATCCCCCATGACTCTCTTCTTTTGAGCAATTGGCTCTACAGACTTGAAGGTGTTGAGAGAATGTTGCGCCAGGTCTCGCGGAACCCCAGTCATATCAGAATGTTGCCACGCGAAGACCGACATATATGCTGTGAGCAATCTTTTCATTCTCAACCTCGTGTCGTCTGATATCGTAGCGCCAATTGTGATTGTTTGCTTCGGGAATTTTGGGTTGAGAATCCATTCCTCTGGCGCGTTGTCTGCCATTGGAAGTTTCATTCTCCCTTCCCGCGGAGTACTTGTCACTGCACACAAATGATCTCGGTATACAAAAGTTACACCTGTTGGTGTTGGGAACCCCAATGCGCCGTGCGCTGGCGACGGTATGGCGTTGAACTGGGCAATCGTTCCCCTACCCAAGATCATATTGTGGCAAGAAGTGGTGGGCAAGACCAAGAAGTTGACAACTTCGACTCGCTTGTGTTTCTCATCCTCCATGGTTAGTTCAAATTGTATTTGACCTAGGGGATGAATGATTTCATTTGAAACACCAGAGATCGGTGCATTCACAATCTCAAGCCTTGCTTGGTCTGCCGGATCCAGTTTCCTGAAACATTGCTCATACATGATGTCTGACTCGCTGCCAGTGTCCACCAGGACTTTTGACACTTCATAATGAGCAATGTGTGTAGTGATGACAAGAGGACTGCTGATGGAAGGGCCTCCCCTGATTCTTGGGAAGATTACTTGTTGCTCGCGCCAATCTCCTTGGATTTGCGCGCTTCTCTTTCTTGATATTTGCCCTTGCCTTCCTCCCTCAGCTACACAGATTCTTTTGTACTTTTTGCTGGCTGAGGCTCCTGATTGTTCATTTTCTGGTCTTGAGTTTTTCACCAGGTGAGCCAGCTTGCCTGACTTCACATCTTTTTCAATTGCATCCTTCAAGTGGTGGCATGCATCAGTGTTGTGTCCTGTGGACTTGTGAAACTCACAGTACTTGCCACTGTCTGATGGTCCCTTGTAGTGTAGTGGCTTGGGGCTTTTGAATTGGACATTCTCAGTGCTTAACACCTGTGAAGGCGTTTTAGTGAGGGGAGTCCATATTCTTGGCAGAGGTCTGTTAGGATCTCTGCCACCTTCCCTCTTGTCACCCTCCCCGCGATTACGAACGTCTTTTTGGGGCTGGGGTGAGCTTGGTTGCGCCTGTTTTTCTGCGGAAGAAAAACTGGTTGGTTGCAACCTGGACCATATAGAGTTCTGTTTGCCCCTTTTTTCGTTGCTGCGCGGTGACTCAGTTTGATGCGCTCTTTCTCTTGCCCTATCTTGGGCAATTTGTTTTTCATTTCTCGCGAAGACTCGCGATGCTTCCATTAGTTTGGCCCAAGTGGTTGGCATGCCATCTCTGCTTACGAGAGCTCGGCGGAGTTGATCACTGCGCGCGCCTTGAATAAAGGCCACGCGCAAGAGTTGCTCAGTGATACCTCCGATTGCCAGAGACTCCTGATTGAAACGAGTTATGTAGTCTTCAATCGTTTCATCATTCTTGCGCACGCAGTGCATGATGTCATCCGGGTCGCGCGTGTGTCTGCGCTGCTGTACGAAGTGGGCTTGGAACTTTTCCAATAGCTCCTCGAACCCATCGATTTGCCCAGTCGGCAAGCTCTCGAACCAGACACGCGCCGCGCCCCTGAGGCAGCGAGCAAACATGTGACACCATGTTGGCATCGTCCAGCTTTCTAGGTTTCCTGTGTTGTCAAACCCTTGTAAGAAATCGTCTGGATCTGTTGTGCCGTCATATTTTCCCAAACCACTTGGCATCTTGGTTTTGTGCTGAATGGGGGCCTTCGCGATACGCTCAGTGAACTTTGAATGTTTCACCAAGATGGCTGGCCTGTATGGTGTGGTTACGTCCACTTGCCCTCTTACTGGTGGTCTGTATGGCGCGTGTAGATCCAGATCGGCTCTGGCTCCAGGCGCCATGTTCACGTGCGCGCGGAGCTGTGAGCCTCTTGCATGAGTATCTCGCGTCTTCCTCATGCTGTGCACTTCTTCATCACTAAACTCAGTGTGTGCAGTGTGAACGGAATGACCATCTTCCGGCGCGCGCGCCCTTTTTGTTCCATGAACGTTTTGCTTGTCAAACGCTAGCCGTTGTGTTAAGTCGGCTGACTTTTTGTGTTTGACCATCTCATTGTACTTGTCCATTAGACGTCGTTTCTCGTTTATGAGCCATTCTTTGGGGTCATTGGTTTCATCTTCTGGACCCATTGGTCCTTTTTGTTTCGCGCCGGCAAGATTTTGTAACGTGAGATCGTCTGGAGGAGTTTCAGTCTGGCCATGAGGAGTTGTGATTAAGGGTCGGTTACTGGTGGCGCGCGTAGAATCACGCGGCACCCTCAGAAACTGTTGTCCCTCATTAACATCCTCACGTTCAATATCCTCCAGAACTTGATCAACGTTACGAACGCCAGAAACCATGGTGAAAATTTGTTTTTTATAGAGATCTGATGAGATATTGTTGCCGTTGTAACAGTGGATGGCGCCAATGAAGAAACGTGGATCGACTCACTGGTAGACGATCTACTTTCCTCGGGTGTGATTATGATATTTCACCGATGGTTCTCTTGGATCTGGGTTCTTCCACCTACAAAATGAACAGCACCGTAAACTTACCCCTCAGAAAGGGACAGAGGGGTCCTCTTTGGGGTAACCCTCCGGTGTGAGAATAAGTGTATGTAGGAGAAGATAATGATATGAGAGTAAGGAAATGGAATGTATTGCTTAATAGCTGAATACTCTGTAATTGGATGTAATTGGATGTTATTGTGATGTCATTGTGATGTCCCCTCCTTGTGGAGTTGATGTGGTATTTATAGTGCTAGGGTTTCCACTAATTGGGCTTAGACCCAGTTAGGGCTTTGTTGGCCTCTTCCAGTTGCTTTGCGCCACGTGTCCTTTGGGACACTTGGTGCTTTTTCATTGGTTATAATCACGTGGTAGCACATGGGTTTTGCTGAGTTGTCCACCTTTCATTGGCAGCTGTCAACATCAGCATATTCTTATTCCTTAAAAAGATACCCTCTGGAAGGTTGTCTGACGTGCACAATCAAGGTTGCTCTAATCCTGATTTGGATAAGGATGAGGTTGATTATGTGCATGTGTGATACGCGCCTATCCTGAGGATGCGCGAGGTCTTCTCTTTATTCTCACGCGTAGATGTTTCATGCGCAGATGTGATATGCACGAGCATGTGATATGCGCCACGCGCGGATGCGCCACGCGCATATGTGATATGCGTGAGCATATGTGATGCGTGAGCATATGTGATGCGTGAGCATATGTGATGCCCGAGCATATGATGCCTGAGCATGTGATGCATGAGCATATGTGATGCCTGAGCATCTGTGGTGCCTGAGCATATGATGCCTGAGCATGTGATGCATGAGCATATGTGATATGCGCCATGCGCGTAGGTTTTGGCTTTGTGCCTTCATAATGTCTTGATTTCAAGCCTCTTGTCCATATCTTGTGGGTTGACCCGCCTCGCTCGTTGTTGAGGCGGGTACATACCTCTTCACCTTGTATCATGATCATTCTTCCTATGGTTATATTTTTTAGACTCCATGGTGGTATCGAAATTACTTAAAAACTCAACCAGTGTAAAACTACTGTTAGTAAGTTGTCCGAAAAAATGATTCTCACTTTCAGAGCGGGAGGTTGTACGCATTAGTCCAGACATGTGCTCATGACGATAGTATGCTGGTATCCAAACGCCTCTAATTTCATACATATCAGTTAACTATTTATTAGAATCCAATCGGAAATCTTTCATTATCTCACCCCACTTCTCCTCAAACTCATGCGGCTCTATAGAATCAGTCCACACGATATCACATATACGCCTCTTAAAATTAGAATTTCTACACATTGCTTTTCCAACCTTATAATAAACGAAACAAGAATATTATAAATAAATTATAAAATGCAACATTATAGAAAAAAAGTGATAACATGTCTTATCCAAGCTCTCTTAAAAAACATATCAATAACTTGCAAGATCATATGAAATAATCATATCAGCTACATAGTAAATCACATAAACACAAATCTACAAAACATATCAACAAACCATCATAAGGTTAACTGCGTTATAAATAAATGATAACAACAAATGATGATAACAACAAATGACAGCAAAACGTGAAGCAAGGAGTCAACAAATGAAAGATAAAAACATATAACAACAAATAACACACATATAACAGCAAAGCATAGCAGCATATTATCACAAGTTTTATTGTGTTAGCAACATAAATCAGCAAAACATATGAAAGTAATAATAAACAATTGCACATTCTTAGAACCATAAATTAGACATATAGTAGCATAAATAAGCAAAACATATCAGCAGACTGTCACAAGTTTTATTGTGCTAACATAAATCTGAAAACATATCAACAAAGATACATTTGAGTATCATAATGTTAGCAAATAAAAACAAACACATTGTTAAAATTTAGAAACAATGCATATTCTTAGTAACACAACACATAACTAAGCAAATAAATATCAGACCAAAAACATATAGTAATAAACAAATCAACAGAATAGTTATAAGTCAAATAACATATATATGACAGCAAATCTTCATAACAATAAAAGTACTTCTTTGTACTAATTACCTTATCAGCAAGTTTTTTCATTATGTGCCACATACACAACTGATGTCTGCTAGTGGTGAATTCAGCTTTAATGGCCTTTTTCATGACAGGGTCCTGGTAGGTTACGACAACTCTGGGTTCACTTCCTAGACAATCTTTAAATCTCTGTAACAGCCACTGTATGACTCGGTTGTCTCTGAAGTTAGCAAAGCGGCAGCAAATGTCACATTACGATGATGATTGTCAATACCAGTAAAAGGAACAAACACCATATCGTATCTGCAAAAAAAAGTTATAATAAATAAATGTAGTTAAAACATATTAAAATATAATAGATAAGATATGACATAAATTAACAAACTTGTTTGAGCGAAAGGTAGAATCAAAAGACATAACGTCTCCAAATATATTGTAGTTACATTTCATAACTTGATCCGCCCAAAACAGGCCAGCAAGTCTACCATTTTCACTAATAAAGTACTCACAAGAAAAGTCGGGTAAATAGTCTTTCTTCAACATCAGGCGACTAACTGCCATTTCGGCATCAAACTCACCAATGAACATGTTAAGATCTCGCTTGAAGTTCTTTACATCAACCTTTGTAGCACCAACTTCCTCAAACCCACCATAATGGGTTCTCATAATGTTAAATGCCTTTACAGCCCAACATTAATCCTTGATAAACTATAAATCAGTTGTTCCTTAACAAATGATAGACTCCTAGCAGAACTTAACAAATGATAATCTTGCTGTTCAACTAAAGAGTGATTATGTTCTTCTATAAACGAATATACTTCATACTTGTTTTTTTCATCTAACTGCAAACGTAAATGTGCTTGGCAACCGGTCCTAATTGATGGACGTTTCCTAATTTGTTTTTCATTATTATGGTTGTCTTTATGATCTTTTGTTGTATCAATTTGCCTAAAGTTTTTTTGACCTTCTTCAGAGCAAACAAGATATTTTCGAGTAACTACCCCACGTTTGGTAATTTGAGTATTTTTGCGAACTGAAAAACCTCCTTCTTTAGCATAATTCTTATAAAATGTAATGGCATCTTGCACAGATTCAAACTTCATACCCACCTCAGGACGACACGAAATTGCAACAACAGGCTTGTAATACTTCTTCCCAGATCTGGGAGAAATCCTTTCAATGCCCACAGTAGGTCTTCCGTATTCGAATTCCCCATTTTCATTGCTAACTGTAAATACCAACAAACATCAACAACACAAAACCACAACTAACATTAATACATAAACAAGCACAGTATTAATCAAACTTACTATCGTTATTGGACTCTAAATCAGAATTCACCATGGTAGTTTTGATTAAGAACGAAAGAATGATTATGTGAGGGATTAATGAGTTCATGCTATCATATACTCACGTCTCAAAAATAAACTGAATGTAGTGGGAGATATGTAAGGGATAACAAATATCGTGTATTTGAAACATATATATAGTCATTGACGATTATGCCCTTTTTAATAAATTCCCTAGGCTATTTCCTATTGGTTCTCATGATTCTCACGTTAAAATTGTTTTGTATTTGATCCTACATCTATAAATATATACTAGTTTTTATCCCCCGTATTACGGGGGCTGTTTTACATTACTCATTTATAATATTTATATACTTTTTGGGTTTAATTTTATTTGTTGTAATGAAATTTATAATATTCTTAGAGTTTGATGATAAAAAAATTCACAAATAACTAAAATGTTATAACCCGGTTTAAAAGTTATCTGGGTTTGGTAAGACACAAGACCCGCTTATTTTTTTTACTATAAAATTGTTTATTAATTATAAATGATATTTTTTTTTAAAAAAAATCATATAAAAATTTTTAGTATATCCTATTTTATAGGATTTTCACATCAATAATTTGGTGAGAATAAGATTTAATTTAATGAGATGTTATAACCCGTTTAAGAAATATCTGGGCTTGTTAAGACTCATACCCGTGAATTTGGGTCAAATGCATGAGAAACCTCCATTTAAAAATCAAGCAAATCTGATGACTCCAAAAAAGGGGGTGCGACCGCATCGCGACACGTAGGATTTTTATGTTTTCATTTATATATATATATATATAGAAACAGGATCAAATACATTTTATTCTTAACATGAAAACGGTGAGAACCAATTTGTTGTTATGATTAGGTTTATTTTTATAGGTGTTTGCTGCTATTTTTTGTTCGTATTTTCTAATTTTCGATTATGAGACGCTATAAGTATTTGCTTATTTATATTTTGTTGTTATTATTAGATGTTTTCTTTTGTTGTTATAAGTATTTGCTGGTATATGCTGTTATTATTTTGTTCTTGATTTTGATTCCTTTGTTGTAATTTTTAGGTTCTCTTCTTTGTTATTATAAGTCATTGTTTATGTAGATTGGTATTGTAGTTGGTATTGTTTCTTATATTCGCATTTTTAAATAAATTCGCATTATTTCCTACGTACTCGTGTTAAGATCAAAATGTACAACCCTTTGCAAATTGAGAACTTTGAGAACCATTTTGGACCACTAAAAACACCTTTAAAAAAATATTTTAAAAAAATCATAAAACAAAAAATAATAAAAATTTTAAAAAGGTAAAAAAACCAAAATTCTTATATTTCATTCCGATTTCATTAAAAAAATAAAAAAATGTCGTATTATACACATATGCATAATTTTATATAATCTTTAGTTACGTAATATACACATATATACAGTATCATTTATATTAAATTATACACACGTGTACAAAAAAACATGTAAATGTACATATATGTATGTATTATACATATGTGTATATAATTAAACTAAACGAGTTTTTTTAATGAAGCCGGGATGATAAAATAAGAATTTTGGTTTTTTTTTCTTTTTTGATTTTTGTGTTTTTTTTATTTTATGATTTTTTTTATTTTTGGGTTTTTTATGGTCTAAAATGGTTCTCATAGTTATCAATTTCAAAACAGTTCTCTCATGATCCTGATCCTATATATATTAAAACTCAAAGCAGTTCTCAAAAGAATCAATCCTATATATATATATATATATAGGATTGATTTCTTTTGAGTTTTAAGAACTCGAAAAAATTCAACGTAGCAAATTGTTTTTTGAATTTTTTACACATGTACGTAAGTGTAAGTAATGTACAAAAAAGTACAGTATTTTTTTACACACCGAATCAACTTTTTACACATGTGTAACTAACATTTAAACTTGTGTAATCATCAAAAATATTTATTCTCTCTCATGATACAATTTTTAATTACATTTAATCTCAGCCACATATTTCATATCATTTAATTAAGTGTGTGGTCCAAAATTGAGTTCTTAAAGTTCTTACAACTCATTAAGTTCTCAAAATATCCCTCATATATATATATATAAGGGTTCAAATAAAAAATAATTGTTTTGTGAGAAGTGTGAGAATGTTTTAAAATAAAGTACACCACCTAAATATGACACTATACCATGTAAATAGGAAACTATACAACTTTTAAAAACTATCATTCTTAACCACTAGATCCTAGATCCAAAGGTATACATCTATTTTTATGTTTCTCACAAAACCATTATTTTTTACATAAACCCTACACTATATATATACATCTATTCTTATTATTTTTTACTATACATATCTCAACCAATATATATATATATATATGTATATATATATAGTGGTTGAGATTGTTAGTTTCTAAAAGTTTTATAGTTTCATATTTATTTGTTATAGTGTTCTATTTAGATGTTGTACTTTATATTAAAGCTTTCTCACACTTTTCACAAAACAATTGTTTTTTATTTGAACCCTTATATATATATATATATATATATATATATATATATATATAGGGTAGCGTTAACATAAAAAACAATAGTTTTGTGAGTAGCATAAGAATAGATGTTGACCCTTGGATCTAGAATCTAGTGGTTAAGATTGATAGTTACTAGAAGTTGTATAGTTTCCTATTTACATGGTGTAGTGTCCTATTTATGTAGTATACTTTATTTTAAATTCTTCTCACATTTCTCACATAACAACTGTTTTTTATTTATACCCTTATATATATATATATATATATATAGGATCAGGATCATGAGAGAACCTTTTTGAAATTGAGAACTATGAGAACCATTTTGGATCACAAAAAACTCAAAAATAAAAAAAATCATAAAATAAAAAAAAACACAAAAATCAAAAAAGTAAAAAAACCAAAATTCTTATTTTATTATCCCGGTTTCATAAAAAAAACTCGGTTTAGCTAAATTATATACACATATGTATAATATATACATATATGTACATTTACATGTTTTTTTGTACACATGTGTATAATTTAAGATAAATGATACTGTACATATGTGTATATTACGTAACTAAAGATTAAATAAAATTATACATATGTGTATAATACAACGTTTTTTTTATTTTATTATTATTTTTTTAATGAAACCGGAATGAAATATAAGAATTTTTTTTTTACTTTATTAAAATTTATATTATTTTTTGTTTTATGATTTTTTAAAATATTTTTTAAAGGTGTTTTTAGTGGTCTAAAATGGTTTTCAAGGTTCTCAATTTGCAAATGGTTCTCTTAGGATCCTTACTCTCTCTATATATATATATATATTGGGGTTGATCAAATATAAATGACTTATATCGTGAGAAGTGTACATATAACTAAAGTAATTATTATTACAATATATTATTTTTATAACATAATTACTATAGTTTAAAATTGTAATTATACTAGTTATTTGTATGTTTAGTATGTTTTTTATTTGTACTGGAAGTAGAGTAATTATATATATACAAGTAGAGTAATTATGTAATTACATCATAGAGTAATTACTCTACTTATATATATCATTACTCTACTTGATTCTCACGTTTAACACGTTAATTTTATTTGTATTTGATCCAAACTCTATATATATATATATATATATATATATATATATATTGCGAGAAGCGCGAGAAATAAATATGGACCATTGATTATGTATAATCAATGGTAGAGATTTTAAATGGCAAACTTGTAATTTCTGACACCTTAATATAACGTGTTTTCTATTGAAAGGGGTAGTTATGTCTTTGTGTGTAGCTAAATTAATTAATCAGCATATCACTTCCCATATTTCAAGCCTAAATCACCGTTCAAAAAATAATTTCAACTCTTCCTTTCAAAACCTAACTCTATGGCTTCTGTTTAAATCAAAGACATATTTGACTTTCTTTTTCCAGAATTTATTTTTAATTATAGCCTTTTGGTACTTGGACCTTGGTAATTCAAAAAATTTATTTTATTAATATTTACGTAAATATACAACTCTGTATGGGCATTTAATTAACATGGTTATGTGTAGCAACATATAATATTTCATACACTGATACACAGTAGATACACGTTGTTGTTGTTGTTGTTGAATATGTGTATGTCAAAAGTCATAAAGTTTGTTTTGTAAAAAAACATGTTGGTAAAAACGTTTACTGTGTAGGATAACTTTGTTTACTATGTAGGGTGTGCAATATAAAATCCTTTAGTGTCTAAAGTGTGTAGGATATTATTGTCAACAATGTAATGTGTAGAATGTGTAAAGTAAACATATTTACTTGTATGGTCCGTAACGTCAAATGGTGTGTAGGCTAAATAAGATTATTGTGTAGGGTTTGTTGAATAAATATGTTTACTTTTTGATTAATATTTTACCCATGTTGGGTGTGTAAGATAAATAAGTTTACATGTGTAGAGTGTGTTAGATAAGTTTATTACAATTTTTGCCTATATGTTATGTTCTAACGTTAAGAAAAAAAGTAGGGAAATGTTATTAAGTTGATTTATTATATGCTATATAGTAAATTTCTTGTTTTATAGATTACAACTTTTATTTTTTTATTCACGTACAATCGAGAAGATTAAAAAAACCTCATGTGATCTACTAACATAAATAATCATCTTTGAAGGAATAAGAATATTTTTCTTCATCTTCCAATGAATTCACTTTTAAGATTTGGTACAATTAACTGCTGATTTTGGTTTAAAATAAAAAAATTACATTAATAAATTGTTTTATAACTTACTGTTAATAACTAATAGTTACCATAAACGAAATTTGGTATGTGACTAATATGCCCTTTTAATTAATAATTTAGAAAATAAAAGTGAAATTATGTGATTGGTTGAAATGATTTCTCGATATATATATATATATATATATATATATATATATATATATATATGTATGTATATATATAGGCATTGGTTTATTTCAAAAGTATTTTTAGTGGGAGAAGTGCGAGAAATTAGTTGGACCAATCATAAGTTTTTATTTGTTTATGATTTATTTTAATAATAGGGTATCATAGTAAAAACAATATTTTCTGTAATTGGAAAGCAACAATAATTTAGGATAAAATTACTATTTTTTTGTTTTTTATTTAACTATTTTTATAATATAATAACTGTTATTCAATTTTCAAAAAAATAATCAATCCATTCCTAATAACAATTATTTCACTTCCTAGAATTATTCAATCTATTCCTAATGTCAGTTATCAACAAATAAACCCAAATACATGAGGTTGTAGTTCACTTGTGACATGCAAACCTTACGGTGGAGTTTGTTGATCATATCCTATTTTGCATAATCATCAAAATTTATTAACAACTTAGTAAATAAATTAGGTGAATATTATTTTGCACAAAAGAATTTCAAAATCATTACATTAATACTTCAAAGTAATCTCAAATCCAAAAAAAAATAAAAAATCATAGAATCATAACCTAATTGTATGTAGCTAATGAAATAAACAAAGGTGTTCATTCATCTAAGAAAACAAACTCAAAGACCACAAAAACATATAGTCATATCTTTTCATTTTAACCTTAATTAATAATCCAAATTGTCATTCTGAACATAGAACACCATAATGTCGGATATCTTCGTGTTTATGGAATATAGCGAAACCTTGGCCACATATTTTGTCTTTAAAGCGGGAAGTATTTTCAGTTGCTGTTGTTTTGTTGTCTCCTCTCCTATCCCATAATCACAACTTGCTTTTCCCATGAAGTTCTTCATATGCCTAATCGTAAAAATACTTGACTATAAAAAATTATCTTTGGTTGTGTACTTTAATACCAAAAGCCTAAACCACAAACCATAAACATACATCATAAACATAACACAACCAACGTACACCACAAACATAACACGGTTAGCCTACACCACAAACCATGTAACCATACACATCTAATACAGTCTCCTACGCATAACTACAATGGTTCTTATGTAACAAAGCATATACAAAACAATAGAAAACTTTTACATCACTGCACAACATCAATGTTACCTGCACATCATCATACCATAGCACAAAAAAAACCACAATATCATACACACAAAAAAACAAAAAAAGTTACAACATTACACAAACCATAACCTCCTGTACACAACAAATAGATTTACATACACAACTAACCAAGTTCCCTTTCATAACATCAACAATCAAAACTCTTCTAGTTTCTACTACATAACAAACCAAGTTCAACAACACTACTGGCTAACTTAACCTACACAGCCGAACCAGTCCCCTACACAAATTCCTGCACACAACAAATCGATCTTCCTACACAACTAACCAAGTTCCCTTCACAACATTATCAATCAATTAATTGTACCAAAACTATTCTAGTTTCTCCTACACAACAACCAAGTTCAACAACAACACTAACCAACTAAACCTACACAACCAGCCTAGTTCCACTACACAACAAACAGAGTACATACACAATAACCACAATGAACCTACACAACCAACCTAGTTCCACTTCACAACAAACAAAATACATACACAATAAACACAGTGAACATGCACAACAAACAAAGTACATACACAACAAACACAGTGAACCTACACAGCTAACCAAGTTCCACTACATAACAAACAAATAAAATGCATAATAAACATAGTGAATCTAAACATCCAACCTAGTTCCACAATACAACAAACAAAGTACATAAACAATAAAAGCATAGTGAACCTACACAACAAACAAACAACATATTTATAACGCATTGACTAGGCAACAAGCCTACATAGAAAATAATCTAGAAATTAACTAATTGGTGGATACACACCGAAGAAACCACATAGACAATGAGCGCAAAAAAAATCAATTTTTTCTGTTATGAAATCAATAAAGTAAAAGGAATGACCAAAACAATATATATATAAAAGAAAAAAGAAAAAAGAAAGAAAAAGAAAATCCTACACTCCCACTAAAGAAAAATTGTTTGTTGTGAAATCAAAATAAAATAGTGTAAGTTTAACTGAACACAAAAATCTATTAGCCCTAATTGATATTATAATGAAAACCCTAGTTTTTTTTTTCAAATCAATTGATGATTCAACAAATTGAAGATCTTACAAATACTATGATGAATTTAGTTATTTCAAATTTAAAAAAACACAAAAACGAGGACATTTTTTACCTGTGAGTTATGCTTTATCGCCAGAAACTTAAGAACAATTTCAACAATCGATTGCTGTAGAATGCCTTCTTAAAACCTCATAACCAATCAATCGACCTACAGATCTGGTGTTGGAATTTTGAGATTGGAATATTATTACAATCTTAATATTTAGGGGAAATTAAAGCTAATTTGTAGGAATCAACTATTAATTGTAAACGTATGTTATAAAAAATCGGACCAAACTACCCTTTTTATATTAAAAGCCTTGCTTATATATTACAATAATGCCACTATCATTATTCACCATTGATTAGACAAATCAATGGCCTAGATTAACTTCTCACACTTCTCGCATGAACCATCCCCTATATATATATATACACATATATATATATATAGGAGATGGTTCAAGAGAGAAATGATATTACTGCGAGAAATGAGAGAATTGAATATAAGCCACTAGTTTTATTTTAGGTTTTAAAAGCTTTAAAAAATTAAGAAACTATAAATGCATTATCTCTCTTCAATTATATAACTAATAAACCACAATATTTATCTATTCAATTAATCAAATTACTATAATTGAAAAATATTAAGAATTCATTTATTTTTATAACATATTTTTTGTCTCTTGAATTATTATCCTACACAAATACAATTTATTCATACATTAAAATCTGTTTCTATCCAAAACCAATTTATTCCAACTTAATATATGAACATCAATCAACACGTAGTTACATTGTGATTATTAAATCCAAAAAACTATTTTACACGTTTTTGCATTAAGTATCAAGAAAAAAAGATAAAGCCTACACAAAAACATATAGCCTACACTTGTTCTAGGAATAAGAAAACATATAACCTACACATAAAATTCATCATCAATAAAATACACATGCACACGAAAACATATAACATACACACGAAAAACATATAACCTACACGCGAAAATTTTATCCTACACAAATACATTTTATTCATACACTAAAATTTCTTTCTATTTAAAACCAATTTCTTCCAACTCAACTTATCAATATCCATCAGCACGTAGTTACATTGTGATGAATAATACAAAAAACCATCTTACACATGTTTGCATTAAATGTGATATATACAACCAACACAAAAACATATAACTCACGCGTGTTATAAGAATAAGAAAACATATAACCTACACACGAAAAACATATAACCTACACACGTGTAGGATATGTGTATCTTTGTGTAGTTTATATAATTGTTGATGTCGAATTAAGTATGTAAGTTGTATGCTTTTTTGTATGTTGTCCGTTTTAATTGCTCAAAACAAGTGTAACTTATATAATTTTGTGTAAGTTGTATATTTATTGCTTATATTTAATAGACACATTTGTATAACATTTTTTTTATTATTTATGACAATAATTTTTCTAGATAAATCAATTAAAAAAATATATTATGATATTTATTGTTAAAAGTTACGCGCTGATATATGCTATTATATTGAGTTGAAAGAAATTGTTTTTTTAATATAAAGAACTAGTATTATATGAATGGATTGTATTTTTGTTGAATAAAATAAAACGGATGTAAATAAATTATAAAACTAAATTATTATTTTTATCTTTTTAATTATTATAGTTAAATTAGGTAGATATATTAATTAGAGAGAGATTTATTATGAATATATTAGTTGTATTAATTGAAGAGAAAGAGTGCATTTAATGTTGCATTTACATCTTTTCCATTTATCTTTAACCTTTTAAAACCTAAAATAAAACTAGAGGCTCAAATTCATTTCTCGCATTTCTGTAACATCCTAATTTCGTTAAGGATTAATAAAATAAGTTTCGTTTATTTAATAGTGTGTCGTGTATCAGTTTGGATAATAAACTATGAGAGGGTGAGCTTGGACTTTAGAAGATAGAATAAAAGATGGAATGAGCCTTAGGTCCATGGGCTTAAGGGAGTACAAATACCCCTTAACCCTAATCCTTTCCATTTTTATCCATCTCTTCACCATAGCCTACACCTTGGAAAAACACACACAAACACTATCCAATATCCTGTGCCAAATCCGAAGGTGGAAAACCGATCCCGTTGCTGCTAGATCTTCGTGACAAACCAAAACAACATCAAGACTAGATCGTGTTCGTGAACCGACTCGTTTAAGGTACGTTTATAATTAGAAATCGTTCATTTAGGTCCGGATTCATCTAGGTAATCTTAGATCTGTATACGTATGGTAAAAACGAATCAAACGTGATGATTCTTGTTGAAAACCATTAACGATTGGTAGGTTAATTGCTAGCCTAAAGAACCCGTAATATAGATGCCTAAATCGCACCCTCTAAAACCCGATATTTAAATGAACGGATGACTAGGGTTTGTAGGCACTGGTATGCGAATCCAACGGTACAAGAATCGTGATGTTTCGTTAAGAAACGAAGGTTTAATTGCAGATCTAAGATATGTTGACTGTATGGTGTTCTTGACAATTTTGACTTTGAACCTAGGTCAAAGTCTGGATAAGACTGATGCAATTCGTTATGGTAAGATAACGAATTAGTTCATCCATTCGTTATGCCCAGATAACGAATTAGTTTGACCAGTTCGTTACGTCAAGATAACGAATTAGCTTACCCAGTTCGTTACGTCAAGATAACGAATTAGGCTAACGAACTGGGATAGCGAACCAAATAACGAATCAGGTGATGAGTTACTCGCCAATTCTTTACGATTAAGTTAACAAATTAAGTCATGTTCATATGACGAAGTGGAATGACGAATCAGATGATGATAAGGGACGAATCAGGATAACGAATTAAGGAAGATTACATAACAAATCAGAGGCAATTCGTTATAACGAATGAGTTAACGAATTAGAAAATAATTTAAAATCCTAATGGAAAATGTGTTAAGACAGTTAATGGAAATACAATTTTTCGAAGCTGACTTGGCAGCTTAACCCCAGCCAGGGGCTCTGCCCCTTAAACCCCGCTAGGGGCTGCCGCGCCTAGAACACCACTGCCAGGGGCGCTGCCCCCGGACCCCCGTTCGTTGAGGGTTATAATTAAACTATAAATACGATATGGGTAGTGATAGTTAATTGATATGTGTAATTGTTATACAGTTAGTCGCGCACAGCTCAAGAAAGGAATAACTGTAAACGGTGAACGTAACCGCATTCATGTGAGTTTCTAGCCCCCTTCCTTGTTATGTTTTCGGGGCTGTGTGCATACTCGATGTGATAGTTAATACACTTACCTTAAATGGTAAGTGTATTCCATGTATGATTTATATGATAGATATTATGTTATGTATGTGAATGAAAGCTTGTCGGCACGTGAACGATCTTCGGATATTGCATGTATTGACAAGGGAGGTATGTACATGAATGATGATTGTGTATGATATATATATGTACAACATATGAATATGCATGAATGATTAAAGAAAGTATATGTATGTTACGGGTATGTAAAGACAGTATGTACGAAGATGAAGAGGTAAGGGATCAGACCCTAATAATATCTGAGATAGAGAAGAAAGGAATCACACCCTAATAATATCTGAGATAGAGAAGAAAAGAGGGATCAGACCCTAATAATATCTGAGATAGACGAGAAAGGGATCAGACCCTAATAATATCTGAGATAGAATGGACAGTAATTATATAGTATGAAGGTATGCATGAATTATGTAATGAAAGTGAATGGGTAAAGTAATTATTATGTATCTTCGGATACATAATGGAAGGTAAGTATATGTATTGTATGATGTATGATTAACTAGAACTCACTCAGCGTAGATGACTTTTAGTATGCACGCAGGTGAGTAGAATGAGACAGCTGGCTTGAGCGGGGACACATGGTAGAAGAATAAGAGTCTGGCATCTGAAGACGCAAGTTGTTTTATGTTTAATGTTTTAATATTGAATGACAAAGAATGTTTTAAGACAATTTATGGATTATTATTGTAATGTTAAGAAAGTTTTATATTCCGCGTAAAGTTTTATTTAACTCTGATGTTTAGAAATGTGTTTATGAGTAAATCCAACATCCAAAGTATGGCACCGATAAAGGGGCCTTAAAAGTTGGCATCAGAGCAAAGTTCGAGAGATTTAAGCATCCTAAATGCTTAGACTCGAACAGAAAATGGGATTAAAGTGGGAAAAGAAAGAAGATGCCAGTATGAGAATGCCATGTGTCACTCAAGCAAGCTAAGTGAAGGTAAATTATGTGATTAATTTCACATGTAAAGTAGAATAATGTATGAATGCTAGCTTAATTGCTAGGGATAGGAGTATATGATGATATGAACTGTTTGATTGTTTAACTGTTTAAGAATAGAAATTAGCACAAATTGACTCATAAGAAGAAGTGTATAGGACACGGAAAGTAACGTGAGCAGCTAATCACAGCTGGCAACTGTTATTACCTGTTAGCCTTACTATCCTTATGCTAAATGATTCCTTAAGTGATGAAGTTTGTGTTTCCTTATAGAATACAAATGGTTGGAGCTAAGAAGGTTGATGGAAGGGGAGGACGTACGGGACATAGTGGTAAGCCACACATGGTTAGAGAACCGTCGGTAGAATCAACTACTAACACTGAGGGGGAAGGAAGTGCAGCTGGTCGAAATCCTAGAAACAACGAAGGGGTTCAACTGGATCCCGCAATTCAAGCTGCCATTTCTTAAGCAGTAGCAACTGCTGTGAAGAACATGAATCCCGAAAAGTCTGCTGGGATTCAGGCAAGGACTGCTGAGAAGTCTGGGGAAAGAGTAAGAAGGATGATGAGAAGGAGAAGGAGGAATCAAGTGTGGTTAAATCGGTGAAAGTCAATGATAGGAAAAGAGGCTGAGGTGGATACAACTATAAGTCTTTCAAAGGTTGTGATCCACCGAAGCTAACTGGGTTGGAAGACGCAATCTCTACTCTCCAATGGATAACCACGATGGACAAGGTTATCGGAATTAGTGAATGTTGTCCAGACCAAGCTGTGGGTAGCGCTACCCAATCTTTTGGTGATGAAGCCATGTATTGGTGGGAATCTGTTGAACAGAGGAAAACACGGGAGGAGATCAAAGCTATGGGGTGGGAGGATCTGAAGGAATTGGTGATGAAGAGGTTTTGTGCTGATGCGGAGGTGGAGAAGGTTAAAATGAAATTCTTGAGTTTGAAGCCGGGTAGGATGACACACCGGGAATACACCACTGAATTCAACCGCATGTCAAGGTTGGTGCCAGACATGGTGAACACTGAGGCCAAGCGGATCAAGTGTTACCTTAGGGGACTGCCGCAGAATGTTCGCGTCTTGGTCAAGGCTGGTAGACCTGGTACTTTTGATTCTGCTGTAGGGTTGGCAGAAATGGTTTACGATGATTTTTCGGCAGACGACGTGGTGGTGGAAGAGAAGAAGGATAAGAAGTGGGTCGCTCCTACTAAACGACCCGGTACTCAGATGTGGACCCCCAAGAATAAACAACCTAGAATTTGGGAGAAGAGGTTGTGTAAGACCTGCGGAAAGATGCACGGTGGCGAGTGTAAATGGAGTAGGAGTTCTGATGTTTGTAACAAATGTGGGAAGGCTCATGGTGGGGAATGCAGGCTTGGGTCTAATGCGTGTTATAAGTGTGGGAAGGTAGGACATTATGCCAATGAGTGCAGTGCGAAGCCAGCATGTTACAAATGTGGCAAGGGAGTGCACCGATGGAGAGTTTGGGGGAAGTGGAAAGAAAGATGCTGATCAAGCAAGGCCAAGGACTAGAGCCTACATGTTGACCCAGGAACAAGCCAAACAGATCCCAGATGTTGTCACAGGTACGTTTCTAGTAAACGGTATATTCGCTTCAGTATTATTTGATTCGGGTGCGAACAAAAGTTTTGTAGCCACCCCATTTAGTAAGTTAGCTAAAATGAAATGTTGCCGATTGTCTGAAACTTTTATAGTAGAAACCTCTAGTGACACCTCAGTTAGAATAATGAAAATGGTTAAGGACTGTAAGATAGAGTTAGAGGGACATGAGTTCCCTGTTACTTTGTATGTTATGACCTTAGGAGGGTTCGATGTGGTTTTGGGAATAGATTGGTTGTCTGAGTATGAGGCTCATATAGTATGTAATAGTAAGATAATAAGGTTAAAGTCCTTGGATGGTAATGCGGTGACGGTCTATGGTGATAAGGAAAGTTCTGGGTTTAATGTCATTTTGATTATAATAGCCGAGGGTTTGTTAAGGAGAGGGTGTGGTGCCTACCTGGCATATGTTGTCAATGCTACGGCCAAGACAAAAGAACTAAAAGATGATCCTATCGTGCGTGACTACCCAGATGTATTCCCTGAGGATCTTCCGGGGTTGCCGCCGAAGCGAGAGATAGAATTCCAGATAGATTTAGTACCAGGATCCCAACCCGTCGCGAAGGCACCTTACCGTCTAGCACCATCCGAAATGAAAGAACTGATGTCCCACCTGCAAGAACTCCTCGACAAAGGTTTCATTAGACCAAGTGTTTCCCCGTGGGGCGCACCAGTGTTATTCGTGAAGAAGAAGGATGGAAGTATGAGAATGTGCATAGACTATCGCGAGTCGAATAAGCTTACGGTAAAGAATAGATACCCTTTGCCAAGGATTGATGATCTATTTGACCAACTGCAAGGATCAAGTTGGTTCTCACGAATAGATCTCAGATCGGGCTATCATCAGCTGAAAGTGAAAGAAGCAGACATCCCTAAAACAACGTTTCGGATGCGGTATGGACACTACGAGTTCCTCATGATGTCATTCGGTCTAACAAATGCTCCTGCAGCATTTATGGATATGATGAATAGGGTGTGTCGGCCGATGTTGGATAAGTCAGTTATCGTTTTCATCTATGATATATTGATTTATTCCATAAGCGAGTCTGATCATGCCGAGCATCTGAGAGAAGTATTGGAGACTCTGAAGAAAGAGAAGTTGTATGCTAAGTTTTCGAAATGCGCGTTGTGGTTGCGAGAAGTGCAATTCCTAGGTCACGTTATTAATCCTGAACGGATTACCGTGGACCCAGCTAAGATTGAGGTGATAACAAATTGGAAGACTCCGCAGAATCCGACTGATATCCGAAGCTTCTTAGGGTTAGCTGACTACTATAGGAGATTCATCGAAGGTTTCTCCAAGATAGCCACACCGTTGACCGGTATGACCCGAAAGACGGTAGTATTCAGTTGGGGTAAGTTCCAAGAAGAAGCTTTTGAGGAACTAAAGTAGAAACTCAAGCAAGCTCCAATCCTTGCCCTACTCGATGGCGACGAGGATTTGGTTGTTTGTACTGATGCTTCGTATCGTGGGTTAGGTTGCGTGTTAATGCAACGGGGCAAAGTGATAGCATACGCGTCTAGACAGTTGAAGGTCCATGAAAGTACTTATCCGACGCATGATTTAGAGCTAGCAGCAGTAGTACATGCTCTTAAGATATGGGGGCATTACCTATATGGTACTACGTGTACTATTTACACAGATCATAAGAGTTTAAAGTACTTTTTCAAGCAGAAAGAACTGAACATGAGACAGAGAAGGTGGTTAGAATTAATAAAGGATTACGACTGCGACATTAAGTACTACCCTAGTAAATCTAATGTGGTCGCTGACGCGCTAAGTCGTAAGAATGAGGAAGTCTTTGCAACAATGAAGTCATACCAGTTGATTATGAACTCAAGTCTATTTGAAGAAACCATCAAGGTGCAGTCAGAAGTGCTGGTAGATGAAGGGCTAGTAAAGAAAGAAAGGATTTTCGGTCAGCAAGACTAGATGATGGAAAACACTCATGGTTTTAAGACTAGGTTTGACCATATGTGGATTCCACGCCATGGATATCTTAGAGGTCGAATCTTAGACAAAGCCCATAAGTCAAGATATTCAATTCATCCAGGAACCACGAAGATGTACCAAGATTTGAAGAGAGACTACTGGTGGCAAGGGATGAAGAACGATGTAGTAGATTACGTCAGTAAGTGCTTAACTTGTTTAAAAGTAAAAGCAGAGCATCAGAAACCTTATATGAAGATGCAACCGCTAGAGATACCCGAATGGAAATGGGAACACATCACCATGGATTTCATAACTAAGCTACCTCGTACAGCTAAGCATCATGATACCATCTGGGTGATTGTGGACCGTTTGACCAAGAGTGCTCACTTTCTGCCTATACGAGAGGCTATCTCGTCAGAAAAGTTAGCACGCTTATTCATAAAAGAGGTTGTCCCTAAGCATGGAGTACCGTTATCGATCGTGTCTGATAGAGATACTCGGTTTACTTCGAGGTTTTGGAAGAAGTTCCATGAAGCCATGGGAACGATATTGAACATCAGTCAGTGTATCATCCTCAAACAGATGGACAGTCTAAAAGGACTTTCCAAACCCTTGAGGATATGCTACGTGCTTATGTTTTAGACTTTGTAGGAAGTTGGGATGATCACTGCATCTAGTAGAGTTCTCCTATATAAACAACTACCATTCAAGTATTGGTATGCCACCGTTTGAGATGCTTTACGGTAGACGACGTAGAACCCCGGTGTATTGGGGAAAGATTGGTCAGAAAGAGATGGGAAGTTTAGAAGTTGTGCAAGAAACTTCTTCAAAGTTCGATCAGATCAAAGCAAGAATGAAAGTTGCTCAAGACCGTCGAAATTCGTATGCTGATAAGCGAAGACGACCGATTGAGTTTAACGTTGGCGACAATGTGATGCTCAAGGTCTCGCTTTGGAAAGGGATCATTCGTTTTAGAAAGAGGGGAAAGTTGAGTCCGAGGAACATTGGACCGTTTAAGTTTATAGATCGTGTAGGTGAAGTGGCTTATACGCTGGACTTGCCCGAAGAGTTAGAAGGAATTCACTCAACCTTCCATGTTTCTCATCTGAGAAAATTTCTGGCTAATGACACGTCGCACGTGCCATTAATGGACATTATAGTTGATGAACAGTCGAACTACATTGATCAACCAATCGAGATATGTCACACCCTCACCTAGGGCCTAGGCGTGTGACTCAATAGTTGGTACCATATTTGTATAAAAATCAGAGTTACGTTTAATTAGCGGAAGTCTTCTAAAATATAAGGATCAAAGTTGTAAATGTTTACATAAACAAAATACGGGATTATAAAAGATTCCCATTAAGTTTCAAAAGATTACTTGTTTTGGTTACAAACCACATTTATATGTACTCAAGTTTACAAAAGAAAATCCGAGCCATCGGATTAAATATAGCACTTCGACGCATCCAAGCGCTAATCTTGTTCACCTGCAAAATGTAAGAAAATACGTCAGCAACGAATGCTGTTGAACACGCTGACGCTAAAATATTTTCTTTTACTTTATTACCCCTCGAGACTACGCCTGCCTCGGCCCATCGTGGTTTAGGAATAACAAAGTTAAAACAACACATTATAAATTTGAGTCTCTACTCTAGGTCACCTCAGCAAACACCGCAACGTTCGACTTAGTTAAGTACCCGTAAATATACACAAAAGGTCATACTCCTTGCAGGAGAGCGTCCTACGACCGAGGGTGGTGCGGTGTGCCCACCGTGTAGTACCACCTATGTAAGGTTCCAAACACACGTATACCACAGCCTGAGGGCTAGGTTTATACTATCATTTATAACGGTTTTAGGAACACATAGTTCCTTGTAAACAATTTTCATATAACATGTTTGACTCATTTGAAAACAAGTTTATAAAAGTTTGGGGGCGTATTCACCTTATCTCTTTGGGATCGGCTTCACTCACCATCCGAGGGTCTTTCCTTTGCTATCTCGCACCTATAGTACGAGTATAACCATTTGTTAGTCGGATATACAATCCGGCTTAAGACCTTTAGTCTTATTTTGTATCTCTACCTCGATGAACCTTTAGTTCATATATTTCTTTTACTAGAAAACCTTTAGTTTAAAAGTAAATTATAAACCTTTAGTTTATATGAAAACCCGACGTTTCTTCTTCTCCAAGAAACGTAATCTTTTCTTTTTGTTATTTAAGAATACTCTTTATTACTTAAATAATAATTTCATAACAAAGAATATAATCTTATATACTTACACACATATATATTTTCCAATTCATATTCTTATTTCTTTTCTTTGTTATGTTTGTATTTCTTTTCTTTTATCGAGGTATCGAGTATAACCTCGACTTAAGGCTTAAGCCTTTAATATAATATAATATTATATTATATTCATTTGTCGTTACGCCTAATCTTTGTTGGCGTTTCGGAGACTATAGGACTCAAGCAGCACTCCAATGCCGCTTCACTTTTCTTGATCAACTTTGGCACTTTAACGACAACACCAATCTTCAACAATTCATGGCACGCATTCCGAGAACAAATGCCTTCCTTGATTGTATGTGGGTGGAGGGTGGCACAAACTTCTAGGAAACGTTGGCACAAAAATCAAGAATCGGGACATGTTTTTCGAGGGATTTCGGCACGTTTATCGAAGTGGATCGTTAATATGATTGTGGGAATGTAGAGAGATGTTAGAGAGAGAAAGAGTTACTGAATTTGTGTGTGAAAATATGAAGACCCGAGGCTTCTATTTATAGGCAATTTCTGGGGTCCCATCGCGGTACGCGATCGCCTTCAAGGCACTCGTCGCGTACCGCGACGTAGCCTTGGTGACGCACATAGTAGGCCGTCCACGTGTCGCCACGTGGCAGACGGTTCAACACGTGGCGGACGTTGTGCCACGTGTGGCCATGTGTTGGGACATGTGGCGACCGGTGTGCCACGTGTGGACACGTGGTGAAAATGTGTCAGACGTGTCAGGCCACGTCATCGCGTAGACTCAACAGCGATCGCGTATCGCTGTTGACTTCATCCAGAAGCTTTGACCAAGTCCCATCACGGTACGCGATGGGCTTGTCTTTTGCCCCGCCGCGTAGCGCGATAAAACTAGAAACCAGATTTTTCATTTTAAATGCTCAACTTTGGAATTTGGAAAATTTAGTCCCTTTACCTTGGAAAGTTTACATTTTGTAGGTTCCCAGCCGGATCTACGCGAGATATCGCGTTCTACGTAGGTGTGGAATCCCTACGTAAGACGTTACGAGTATAGAAAACAATACGAGCTAACACACGATACGATAATCAAACACACGTTGTATTCCAACCGTAAACACGTGATACTATGATCACTGAATACAAACTCTTTGACTCGAATACACGAATAAACTGAAATTCTTATTGATAAGCCGTAAACAAACCAGCTTATATAGACACGACAACTTCGCCTGGCATGTTCAGGCGAAGTTGTCCCTAACTTCGCTTGTCTAACAAGTTCGCCCATATCAGCGAACTTGTTAGCAACTTCGCTTACATACAAAACTCAAATCTAACTAACACGATTACAGACACTCGACACTGAACTACTGACATCATGCACCAACAGACTCCCCCTTGGCAGTAGCTTCAAACACGTGTCTTGTAATCTTCAACACTCTTATCTTCATCTTTAAGCATGCACTCCTTCTCGAACACAAACCGATACTATTCTTTGATATTTCCTCGCTTCATCTTTCCAAGCAGGAATATAAAATATCTTCTTATCATTCAACACCTGCAAATCAGCTTGCGATAAGTTTACCAAGTGCATCGGATCATAAACTCTTAACACCTCTTGTTCATCCTCGTCTTCCATCACTGCCTCAGCTGTCTCACAATCTACATACCACCACTTCAGGTCTTTAAGCACATCCTTGGGCATTAATTTCATCGGTACTTCTTTCAAACACCGGATCGGTTTATACTTCATAATCATCCAAGGTTTTCCATCAGCTCTTAAACCTCTATCATTGTCTTCAACAAGTTTTCCCTTTTGTGGTTTCAACAGCTCAAATTTCTTCTCTTTTATACTCTCTTTCCACACAATCTTCCCAATGACTCTAGCCATATTATCGTCACTTCTGTTTATCAATCCCAATCTGGCTAAGTCTTTCACTTCACATTCTGGCAGTGTATTCAACGATCTCAACATCTTTCTAAAGTACTGAACACCGTCATACCTTTTAATCACTAAGAGCCTCAACTGCTCATCATATATCCAGCATATAATCCCTTTCTTCGCTTCAGCATAACCTTTAATGTTGTAACTCTTCTTAAACATTGTAGGGACCGTCGGTTTCTTCGTTTTGACGAACCACTGAGCATAGCCTTCTTTCCATCTAGGCTGCTCTTCCCATTCAGATTCATCACTTGCCATCTCTTTACTCATATCTGCTTTCTCAACATCTGGAATGTCATGCTCAATATTTTCCTCAACTATCTCTCCCTCTTCAATCTCATTATCAATCACAATCTCTTCTCCAATCTTCTCTATCACATCTCTCGGTAGTACATCATCATCACCAACCAAACCATCATCCATCTCCTCTACGTCCACTACCACCACATCATCACCACCAGCTGCAGTTGTCGACTCCCCCTGAGTTGTGGAAGTTCCAAGAGCTTGATCAGTTCTTGGCAACTCACCACCTGCATCTTTCGATGCATTGGGATCATCGTCTCTATCATTTCGTCTCTTGGTCCTCAACTCATCGCCTTTACAGCTCGTCTCCCCCTGAGATGCCAAGAACTCCTTGAAAGCATCTATGATTTTTCCATGTTCTACCAGCAGGGACGACTGCATCTGATTCTCTGCAACTAGGCGTTGAATAGCCTGGGTCTGGATAAGATTAATCCTTGACTGCTCTGCCACGACCCGTTCAAGTGCTGCTATTCGTTCAGAGACTGATAGGGTTGCATCGAAATCGAACCTCATATGTGATATATCTTGAGTGTACTGAGGAGGGATTTCCGATGTCACCGGGACCTCAGAAGTAGAAATAGACGTAACCGCAGGTGGTATCGTCACCGATAACCCTGCAGTGGCCACAACAGTCGACTCGATAAATTGTGCCACGACCTCCGATGGAGTAACAGTCGGAGGCGGCAATGAAACGATCTCAGGAGCCGAAAGTTGGAAAGTAGTGGGTGGGAGGCCAAATGTAGATGAGGTAGCCACCACGGGAACAACCGTAACGCTTGGCCTTGTAACCTGTAGTGATGAGGGAACCATTGTCATACCGGATAGTGCTGGTGGAGTGAAACGTACCACCCTAGAGCTCTCACCGGCTCCCGATCCTGCACCTATCCGTTCCCTTCTTGACCTCCGGATCAACTGTTGTACCTCTTCCTCATAATCTGACTCGCTGTCATCATCTGTTCTCTTTCTTTTCCCATGTAGTCTTTCTCGAGTTACCATAATCCTTCTTGCCTCTGCCACTTCATCATCAGAATCAGAACCAGCCACCATAGCAGCTGTCCTAGTAACATTCACACCCGAAGCACGTTCAACAGGGACCTGTACGTTCTCCTCTGGATCCACCCGATCCATGTCAAAAAATCCCTGACCGCCAAACGCTGAGTCAAGGTCAACGGTCTCCTCCGGTGACACAACAGGAGCAGCAGGTATAGCTTGAGGTGCTCCTGCCTGTTGTGGTGCCGGGTCCCTAAACTCGTCCCCATGAGCAGGCACATACCCCGGGTTGATCAAGTACCCAAAAAGTGGAGTATGTCGAGGACGGAGCTCAGGTTTGCTCCTCGCACTGGAGGATCTACATTGGGCGAAGATCCGTTTATTCACACTCTCAACGTATCGGATCAGAAAGCGCTGAGGAAGCGTTGGAGCAACATGATTCAAGATCATTTGAAGAAATCTTGGATACATGATAAATCGCTCACGCGCCATCGCTCTTCTTTGACGATCAATCTCATAAAAGACCATCTGACTAAAGCTGTATCGCTTGTTGTAAGTCAGAGCAGTCATCGCTGACTGCATGGTCGCGCTCATGCCATCAGTGCCCGCCTTTCTCCCTGACATGCATACAATCATGACATGCATGAGAAAGCGCCACTGGTCAAGTAAAAATCCTTTCCTCCTCTGCGTATCCCCCAAGGGACCAGAGTATCCCATCCTCAAAAACGCTCCATCACGGAAAGGAGCTACAAACTCTGTCGGGTCATCCCTTGTCTCATTTCCAAACCGTAAAGCCGCCCGGATTTGTTCAGAAGAGAACTGAACAATCTGATTGTTGACTGTTGCGCGCATCACCTGGGGTTCGACTCTACAATCATATTCCACGGTCTGCCAAAAATCCTCAATGTTGGGCAAGGATATCGGCAGAGTTGTTGTAATCGCGTGGAATATCCGCGAGCGTAACAGAAACGTGATGATTTCGCGGAAATCATCAACTCCGCTCGCCTCCGGGTCTAATGTTATATACATGTTGTGACCCGGGAAGAACTGTCTCTGGTTATCACCTCCGTCATCACCGCCTGCACCACCTGCTCCAGCAACAGCAGCCATATCTGCAACAAACAGGTTAAGTTAGATAAACGTCAAAGCAAGTCACAAGTTCGCCTGTTACCATGAGCGAAGTTGTGATCTATTCTGCATACGCGAAGTTAAAGGTGGGGCGAAGTTGGGAAACAACTTCACTTCAACTTGAACTTCGTCTGATAACAGTTAAGTAAAATGGTCCAGGCGAAGTTAATGATAACTTCGCCTAACCACAACATCGCCTCATAAACTGTTTCAAAATCTATAATCAGGCGAAGTTAAACCTCAGGCGAAGTTACGGATAACTTCTCCTAACCTGTAACTTCGCCGAATTCGAATCGGCAACAGTTAGGATAATCGAACGACGTGTAGATGATGATTTTGGAGATCGAGGACTCCGTAACACATGATTTTATGAAGTTTAGACGTTCAAGTAAATTACTATCACGTAATAACAAGTTTGAAATCGGGTGTTTAGGGTTCGAAAGATCGAGGTCGTTAATCGAGTCGAAACGACCGATGATTAACCTCAATAGACAATGATAGTATGATAATCGAACCCTACACACCTTGAATTTGATTAGAATCGAAGGAAAGTTAAACACAGATGATCGATGAGATGCTCGATAAGTTCGCCTAGGTCTCGGAGAGGATAAGTTCGCTGGTTTTGAAATAATGAAACTGTTTGACCTAAAAATTCCTTTATATAGGGTCACAGATGTACCGGCGAAGTTATGGATAACTTCGCCTATTGCAGGCGAAGTTATGCACAACTTCGCTGATATTAAAATGTTTCAAAACAAACCCCATAATTTGAACAATTTGCAATTAAGTTTTAAAAACTTCCTTTAAAGCGTTAAATGATACGATCAAGACCAAGTAACCAGGTATAAAATCAAACAATTACAAAAGTAACAAAAATTTGAAAAAATAAAGTACACGGGATCAAATTTCAGTCTCGACAGGGACTACCATGTTTTAGAAAAGATCCGAACAGGAATCATACTTATTACGTGACTGTCACACAGATCCGTGTTTAGCTGTATTATGACATAAAGAAACAGGTTGTAAGCAGGTAAATGACTTAGAATGGTTTTCATTGTTTCTGTGATACGGGTTAGGTTCAATTAAGCTCAAAACTTAAGTGGGCAACAACTCAGAGATTATGATATCTCTTATCTATTCTCAAAGCGTATTTGGCTTTCCCCAAGTCACCCCGAATTGACCTCGACCCGTAATGTCTGATTATGTAACAATTACTCTTCGATCTTAGACTCTGCTTCCCGTTCACCTTCTTGCGTCTTGATTGATAATCATTAACATTATGAACTCTAGAATACATTTTTTTTAATCAAATATATACACAACTTCAAGTAGAAAACAACTGCAAGTCCCGAATCTGGATCACTGCAGTGTCTTGACACGCTATCTTCACGGGAATCAGAACACTCACGGGCTCGTGCATGACTGAGTAATCGCTTTTCTGCCTATCATTCGGAAAGATATGTATGAAGACATGCACAACTCTTAAGGAGTTTCCACATAAAATCGAGTAGATTTAGTTAGTATCACTTCTACTTTTACGCACCATAAAAGCTACCATGACATACAATGACTGTTCTAAAGACTTTTAAGCCTAATAACTTCACTAGTTAAGCACACAGAATAAGTATATCTATCACTTTCCAAGGTTGGACCAATTTTCTGTTAAACATAGTAAAGTAACTTCTTACGAAGTAGTAGACTTGAAAATTAATTTCATCTCCCGAAAAGAAAATTTTAACTTCTATCGCCCCAACCAAATCAAAGTCTTCAGGTTAACGGCTATCCCGAAGATCCAATGGATCAGCTGGACCGACCACATACTAGTATGTGTCCTTCTAACTAAGTATAATCGACTAATTTTCAGCGAAAGAATGAAAACTCATCATAAACCGCCCCGGTCACTTTCAGTCATCTGGTTAATGGCTATCCTCATATTCTACAAGTAGAAATGAGGACCAAACATATCCTTAGACATGTCCTCAAACTGAGGCAACCGACATAATTCTAAGCGATAGTGACGTATTTTTTTTTTTTTTTTAAATAAACATAAGAAAGCACGGTTACTCGGGATTGATCATCCCATTCAGCTCAACAAGGTTTTGAAATCTAGATTTGTCAAACGCTTTCGTGAATAAGTCAGCAAAATTATCTAACGTGTCAACCTTTTCGAGCTCAATCAGCTTCTTCTCAGCACAATCCCGTATAAAATGATGACGTATGTCAATATGTTTAGTTTTACTGTGCTTCACGGGATTGTTAGTTACTGAGATAGCAGCAGTGTTATCAATGCAAATAGGAGTAAGTGAGAAATTCATATCATAGTCGCGCAACTGTTGTTGAATCCAAAGAACCTGGGAGCAGCAGTTGGATGCTGCCATGTATTCTGCTTCACAGGTTGAAATTGCGACTGAAGTCTGCTTCTTGCATTGCCACGACACCAATCTGCCACCAAGAAACTGACATCCACCAGTTGTAGATTTCCGACTCTGATTGCACCCTCCATAATCAGAATCTGTGTAAGCGACTAGCTCCAAGTCTCCTCCTCTCGGGTACCACAACCCCAGCTTCAGCTTGCCCTTGAGATACCGCAGTATCCTATTCGCACCCTTCAAATGAGATTCTTTTGGGTTTGCCTAAAAGCGTGCACAAAGACAAACAGCAAACATTATATCAGGCCTAGAAGCAGTTAAGTACATTAAAGAACCTATAATAGCCCGATATTGGGTTGGGTCCACGTCTGCATCGTTATCTGAATCAGCACCCAATTTGTGATTGACGCAGACTGGAGTTTCATATGGAGTGCTGTCCTCCATCTTGAAGCGTTTGAGAACATCATGGACATACTTCGTCTGATGAATGAACATCCCGTCTTTCTTCTGATCAACCTGCAATCCTAAAAAGAAAGTTAGTTCACCCATAGCACTCATTTCAAATCTCTTCTTCATGACGGCCTCAAACTCCTGACACATGGTGACCTTTGATGCAGCAAAGATAATGTCATCCACGTAGACTTGCACCAGCAGAAAGTCGCTTCCCTTTCTCTTGAAAAACAACGTGCTATCAATCTTACCTCTTTCAAACTCATTCTCAAGTAAGTAATCGGATAATGTTGAGTACCAGGCACGAGGTGCCTGATGTAGTCCATACAGCGCTTTACTTAGCTTGTACACGTGATCGGGAAAGTCAGGGTCAGGAAAACCCGGAGGTTGCTCAACATACACAACCTCATCGACTTTACCGTTTAGGAACGCACTCTTCACATCCAACTGAAAAACTTTCATCTCTTTATGAGCAGCAAATGCCAAAAACAGCCGAATGGCTTCCAATCTTGCCACATGAGCAAATACTTCATTGTAATCAATCCCCTCTTGTTGATTAAAGCCTTTAACAACCAGCCTCGCCTTATTCCTGATAACAACCCCTTTCTCATCTCTATTACATTTGAAGACCCACTTCGTGCCTATCACATGCACATTTCTTGGTTTTTCAACCAAATTCCATACTTCCATTTTCTTAAACTGAGCTAACTCTTCTTGCATGGCTTCGACCCACGAGCTGTCCTTCAGAGCCATTTGATAGTTCTTTGGTTCAATCTGGCTGATGAAGCAGGTGTACAAGCATTCGTTGATAATGCCCGTGTCTTTAATGCTTGTGTAAACACAGGTGTGCTCATTCACGCTTTTTCTTGTTTGTACACCGGCGGACAGATCACATATCACATTCTCCAACGGGTGATTTTTGTGAATTCTCGTAGTCGGAACCGAACTGACATTTAGATTATCTTCCAAGTTCGAAGATAGCTCATCCATGGTTGATTGATGTTGAGAGTGAAACAGATTGATGAATTCCTCTTCAGTAGAGGTAGCAGGGGTATTGACAGCATTTGACGAGGAAGGCTGACATTCATCATACTGTGGTCTTTGCACCAAAGTGTCTTCCTCATCGCATATCATTTTTGTAGCAATTCGTTCCTCATCTTAGTTAACACTCTATTAAGGATATAACAGGCTGTTGCAACGGCTTCAGCCCAGAACACCACGGGAAGTTTCGAATCAGCCAGCATGGTCCTGGCTCCTTCAATCAAAGTCCTGTTCTTCCTCTCAGCCACTCCATTTTGTTGCGGAGTGTACGGTGCGCTGTATTGGTGTTCAATCCCCTTCTGTAGGCAGAAGATCTCCATCTGATAGTTCTTGAACTCAGTCCCATTGTCACTCCTGATGTATTTAACTCTTTTTCCCATAATGTTCTCAACTTTGGTAATCAAATTTATTACCATCTGAACAGTTTCATCCTTCAACTTCAGGAAATATACCCACGAGTATCGAGAAAAATCATCAGTAATCACCAAGCTGTACGATGTTCCTCCTAGACTTTTTACATTCACGGGACCGAAGAGATCCATGTGAAGTAATTCTAGGGTACTGACAATTGAATTGACCTTCTTGGTGAGATGGGATTTCTTGTGTTGCTTTCCCTTCTTGCATGATAAGCATTTGTCTTCGAAGTTGAAATTCTTCAAGGGAACCCCCAACACAAGCCCATTTTTGACAAGGTAGTTCATCTTACGAAGATGAATGTGCCCCATTCTCCTATGCCATAATTCGGACTCTGATTCAGTCGCTTTCGACAAAAGACACGATTCTTCAGTGGCCATTTCAGTAGACCTCATATCCATGATATACGTATTCTTTACTCTCGGAGCCTTCATAACAATCCAGTCCTCTGGTATCTTAAAACCAGGATACAACACTATCGCCTCATTCTTAGTGAAATGCACGGTATAATCCTTGTCACAGATCTGCGAAACACTCAGCAGATTGTGCTTCAGTTCTTCAACAAAGTTAACTTTCTCTAGCGTCATCTTCCCGTTAGTCACAGTCCCAATTCCTGTGATCTTTCCACCGCTCTCTCCTGCGAAACTCACTCTACCACCTTGAACAGGTTTCCAGTCTTGTAACAATTTCTTGTTACCCGTCGTGTGCCGGGAACAGCCGCTATCCACAACCCATTGATTGTTGGCAGCCCTGTTCAACTGTTCCTGCACGATTAAAGCAGAGAGTTAAAATCTGGGGACCCAAGACCGATTGGTCTTGGGTCGATACATCCCGTACCTTGGCTGTCCAAAGTTAGTATCATAATCATTTCTGTGAGTCCTAACAGGATACCTTCTTGTGGATTGTCTATGAGGCCATCCATACCGTCTTGAATTAAATGAATTATTAGTTATGGTTTAGGTGTTACCAGTGAAAAACTGAGATCTATTTCTTTGAAAACCTGGATTAGTCCATTTTCTGAAATTCGATGGGTTTTCAGTTTTATCATTAAATTGATTACTGTTAGCTCTTTTCTCAGATTTTAAAGGCCTCACACCTCTGAATTTTTGCTTCAGAGGGCAACCAGCAACAAGATGTCCTTGTTGATTACATCTAAAACAACACCTGTTTTCAACTTTCTTATCAAAAGTTGTCTTAGATGTTGAGGCTGTATTACTGCCCGTTTGTCTCACATATGGTGGGACATACGGGTTTAGTGGAGACTTCTTTTCAGATGTTTTCTTTTTCTCTCCACTTTTTGGTAATACTTCCTCTTGATTTGTCTCACTCGACTCAGAAGACTTGTCCGAGTTAGATGAGACAGGACTCGGAGCAGAAATTTTAACACTTGCAACAGGCTTACTAACTTCTGGTTTTTTTGCAGTAACTGGAACTGGAACTGTCTGACCATAGTCAACATCGACAGATTTCTGATTACTAGGGTTAAAAGTGTAATTATGATTTAAAGGTGGTGGAACTTCATGATAACCAATTCCTCCCCTTTTTGGAGAACCTTGATCACTAATAAGGTGATCAAGTATAGCGGAGGAATTTCTGAATTGTTCCAGTTTCCTGTTAAGTTCCACCACTTTTACCTGGTGATAAGCTATCTGTTTTTCTCTTTTAGCTATTAGTTTGGTTTTTTCTTCTAGAACCTCATAGCTAAGATCAATCATATTAATTTTTTCAGCAAGCTTTGCTTTAAGACTTTTAATATCTGTTTCAATAGCTTTAATTTTTACTTTGTAACTATTTTCTCTAGCTTTAGTGAAGTGATGATCTTCTTTTAAAGTTTTATATTGCGCATCCAAACTAACAAACTGATCAGTTAGAGTTGTCAGTTGTTCAGACAGAAGTTCACACTTAGTACAAGGGAGTTCGGTACTTACCTCGGAGAGCTGGTCTGCTACATCTGCCATGTACGCTTCATCTTCGCCAGTTCCCTTCTCACCATCTGCATTTTCGATGTTTGCCAAGTTAGCCTGTTCAAATACTTCTTCAACATGCAGATTCCAGTTGTACTCTTCATTCTGTCTGGAAATCATGGCTCTATAGTCATTACCACTACCACTTTGCTGTGTAGATCTGTTCTGACTGCGTTCTACACGTTCATTCTTGCATTCTTTTGCAAAGTGGCCATTCTGCTGACAGTTGTAGCAGCGAACCTTCGACTTATCAAACCCTGGCCTCTCACCGACAAACTTCCTGCCAGTCTTCTTCATGAACCTCTTCACCCTTCTGACAATCATAGCCATCTGCCACTGCAGATCCATCTCCTCCAGATCATCAGCATCGATCTGGTCATAGTCTTCATCCAAAACTGCAGGATCAATGATCTTACCCTGAATGTAGTTCTCATACGAAGCAATAAAAGATGCATAGAGAGCAAACTGCTGTTCAGCAGATTTGACACTCATGGGCATCTTCGAGTAGTTGTTGTTTGAAACACTTGGGGAATAACTACTCTTGGTCGCTTGTGGTTGAGAAGCATTTGACCCCAGCTACATAGCACACATCACCGTTCATGTTGAGAGATACATGTCCCTCATGTGTTGAGCTCGCGCCTGACTTTCCCTTAGAGTAATAAGCAGATGATTCCGTTTTCGAACTTGATCCCGAGTTAACCTTTGCACCATACATACCCGGATCTTGAACCTGATCGGTAGGTGTCTCCTTTCGTACCATGTTCAGTTCAAACGTTCTTAGCTTGTTAACTGCTGTCTCCAGGTCATAGTCAGCAAAGTCTTTATCTTCTCTCATCAACACTGTATAGATCTCCCATTTTGGTGCGAGTGCAACAAAAAGCTTCTCAACAATCTCATCTTCTTTGTATGCAATTGAATAGTTGCTGAGTTCAGTCATCAGATGATAATATCTGGTGATAATATCATCAAGTGATTCGTTTTTCAGATACTTGAAGACAGAGAATTGGGTTTTTAGAAGTTTAATCTTCGAAGCACGAATTCCCACATTGCCTTCAAAATGGTTTTCAAGAGCTTCCCAAAGTTCTCTAGCAGTCTTGTACTTTCTGAAAGTGTGCAAAATTTCTTGTGGAAGAGCTATTGTAATTGCTGCATGAGCTTTACTTTCTGCCTCATACATCTTCTTCTCTTCATCTTCCATCTCTTTGTACTTCTTGATCTGATCACGACCTTCATACTCAATAGTGTGGAATGTAACCATCTTGTATACACACCCACATCTTGGCATCTTGATACTTGACATATTGTTCAAAACGATCTTTCCACGCTACATAATCAGTTTTCTTGAGCATCTTAGGTGCCTTTGTAGCCGAACCTGCTTCTACTTCCATCTTTACTAGTTCAGTAATGTTTATCGAAGACATCTTTCTCTAAACTCAATGAAATCCGAAAATAAAAAATTTTATTTTCAAACAGCACTGTTGGCGAAGTTGCGGATAACTTCGCTTAAAGCTTAACTTCGCGTGAATTTGTAACATCGCTCACTTTCTTAAATTCGCTGGATAGGCGAACTTGAGAATAACTTCGCTTAAGTTGAGCGAACTTGGGAGGTAGGCGAAGTTGTAGGTAACTTCGCTTGAGGTAAGCGAACTTGAAGAGGTAGGCGAAGTTGTGGATAACTTCGCTTAACCTTATATCTTCGTCGTAACCCTAGTAACAGTGACGGCAACTTTGCCTGATGAACACGAAGCTTCTGCAGATTAGATTTCTGGGTTTTTCGAGGTTTGTGAAGGTGTTATGGGTTGTTTAAGCTTGTAGGAGGAGAGTATAACACTAAAATTCAGAAAACTCGTCCCGCGAATAGTCGAACGGAACGATTTCTATACCCGCGTGATAATCCCGAACCACACAATCGAGCAAGCGCTCTGATACCAATTGTAGGTTCCCAGCCGGATCTACACGAGATATCGCGTACTACGCAGGTGCGGAATCCCTACGTAAGACGTTACGAGTATAGAAAACAATACGATTAACACACGATAATCAAACACGTTGTATACCAACCTTAAACACGTGATACAAAGATCACTTGATTACAGACTCTCTCTGACTCAAATACACGAAAACTGAATTCTTCTTTTATTTTAAGCCGTAACAGATGGCTTATATAATCACGACAACTTCGCCTGGCATGTTCAGGCGAAGTTGTCACTGACTTCGCTTGACTAACAAGTTCGCCCATATCAGTGAACTTGTTAGCAACTTCGCTTATACAAAACATAAAATATTACAAACGCGATTACAGACACTAGACACTGAACTAATGACATCATGCACCAACAGTAAGTGTATGCCTTGTATGATGTATGTATGATGATTGCTTGACGGTGCGTGAACGATCTTCGGATGTTGCATGTACCGTCAGGTGGTAGCTAAAGACGTGATTGCTATGAATGATGTAAGATAAGATGCATGTATGAATATTTATGATGTATGCATAATGTACGTATGATACGTTAATGGTACGTGAACGCTCTTCGGAGATTGCACGTATTCTCTGCCTTGTATGATGTATGTATGATGATTGCTTGACGGTGCGTGAACGATCTTCGGATATTGCATGTACCATCAGGTGGTAGCTAAAGACGTGATTGCTATGTATGATGTAAGATAAGATGCATGTATGAATATTTATGATGTATGCATAATGTACGTATGATAAGTTAATGGTACGTGAACGCTCTTCGGAGATTGCACGTATTGTCAGGAAAAGTATTTAAGGATAGGTATAGTGTGAAGCTATGGAAGAAAGGGTACCGGACCCTAAAAATACCCGAGGATGAAGGGTGACCGGACCCTAATAATATTCGAGGATGAAGGGTGACCGGACACTAATAATATCCGAGGATGGAGGGTACCGGACCCTAAAAAAATCCGAGGTATGTAGGGTGAAACGCCCTTTATAATATATGGTTAGATATGAATGTGTATGGACGAATGCTGATCTTGATATGTTGTATTGCGTACCTTCGGGCACGTATATGTGTATGAAAAGTTACGTGATTAACTAGAACTCACTCAGCATAGCTGACTTTTAGTATGCACGCAGGCAAATAGGTTGAGGCAGCTCGCGTGACTGAAGACACATGGCATGAAAATCGAAGATACTGGCATCTCGAAGAAATGTTATGATGTTTTAAAGACTATGTTTTGTTTTAATTGACTACGAATGTTTTATAAGACATGACTTGATGGTTATGTAAAATGTTATGGATGAAGTTTTTATTATTCCGCGAAAGTTTTTGTTAACTCTGATATTTAGGACTGCGTTTATGAGTAAATCCAACGTTAAAGTAGGGCTACCGGTAACGGGGCCTTACAACATAAGAGGTTTAGACTTTCAAATCTAGCAAGTGTTTCCTAATTTTTTCAAATGGTTGGTTTACCATATAAACAAGTTTATTTCACCAGACATTCCGGAAGGAATTAAGAATGACAGATAGCATTCTCTGGCATACACTTTTTGATGGCAACTCATTATCAGAACCATGTTTTAAAACTCAATTCTAATGATGATGTTCAACATATAAGAGGTTTAGACTTTCAAAGTTTGTAGTATTTCCAAAATTCTTTTTAAATGGTTCATTACCAATTAAACAAGTTTAATTCACCAGACATTCCGGAAGGAATTAAGAATGACAGATAGCATTCCCTGGCATACGCTTGTGGATGGAAACTCGTTATCACTACCATGTTTCAAAGCTCATTTTTCATGATGATGTTCAAGACATAAGAGGTTTAGACTTTTAAAGCTAGCATGTGTTTCCTAATTTTTTCAAATGGTTGGTTTACCATATAAACAAGTTTAATTCACCAGACATTCCGGAAGGAATTAAGAATGACAGATAGCATTCCCTGGCATACACTTTTTGGTAGCAACTCATTATCACAACCATGTTTTAAAACTCAATTCTAATGATGATGTTCAACATATAAGAGGTTTAGACTTTCAAAGTTTGTAGTATTTCCAAAATTCTTTTTAAATGGTTCATTACCATATAAACAAGTTTAATTCACCAGACATTCCGGAAGGAATTAAAAATGACAGATAGCATTCCCTGGCATATGCTTGTTGATGGAAACTCGTTATCACTACCATGTTTCAAAGCTCAATTTTCATGATCATGTTCAACACATAAGAGATTTAGACTTTCAAAGCTAGCAAGTGTTTCCTAATTTTTTCAAATGGTTGGTTTACCATATAAACAAGTTTAATTCACCAGACATTCCGGAAGGAATTAAGAATGACAGATAGCATTCCCTGGCATACACTTTTTGGTAGCAACTCATTATCACAACCATGTTTTAAAATCAATTCTAATGATGATGTTCAACATATAAGAGGTTTAGACTTTCAAAACTGCTAGTATTTCCTAAACTTTTATTTTTTTAAATGGTAGGTTACCAATTAAACAAGTTTAATTCACCAGACATCCCGGAAGAAATTAAGAATGACAGATAGCATTCCTGGCATACACTTGTTGATGACGACTCATTATCTCGACTGTCACACCCCGACCAAAGGCGGCGGAACATGCCGGGGTGCAACGTGATTGGACAAATTCCAAAGACAATATTTAAAGTGACAATATTTATTCAACTCATTTTATTTCAACAAATCAATAACAACACATCTCGTTCATATAAACAAATAGCAATCATATTGTTCGTTTTTACTAATACCCTAATAGTCTTGGTAACGTTTTCCGTCAAGCACTCGAGTCAACAAAAGTCAAACCTGTAACATTTCATAAAATAAAGTTTGTTAACACAAAGGTTGGTGAGCAATTCATAAGTTTAAGCATATAAGTATATAGTAATAAAAATCCACGAAACATGTATACAAAACAATAAATAAAAACAACTTGGATAAATTGGCAATCGCTAATAGAATTACGTTAGCGCCACCTAGCTACAAGGGGTTGCCAAGTAGTCTAGGATTTAATAGATTATCGTTAATTGCATTACGTTAACGACACCTTGCTACAAGAGGATGCCAAGTAGTCTAGGATTTATATATTCAACCAACCGAAAGCGATAAACACATAGGCATATAAGCTTAGAACACCAAATCGAGCAATTATTCAAGTAAAGTATACAATCACGTTTATGGGTTTAAAGATTCAAGTAAATAAAGCATTTAGTTTGATAAGTATGAAATGTCACCCCAAAATGGAAGATGGAAAAAGGGGTATGAAAGTACTCACCTCGATTGATGAATTGAGAAACTAATAAGTAATTGATATATAGGAAGCTTGTAAACGAAACGAACGAATCCGACTTGAAAGCTAATTGAAAACGGATAAATAAAATATATTAATGAACTTGAACTTTAGTTAAAACTACATTTGAAACATTGGAAGAGAAGGTTCGGTTGTTAATCGGGTTACCAGTTAATTTGTTAATGATTAGGGACTCATACTAAATTGATAATTATAATAAAATAATATTATTTTATTGGGCTTTTAAATAGCTAAACTAATATTAAAAGAGACAAGACGGGTTTTAATTCAAGGGTTCGGTTTTATAAAAATGAATTGATAATAAAGTTTATAATAATATTATTAATGATAAGTTAGTAATGATAATAATAATGCTAAAAGATATGTTGGATATATATATATATATATATATATGTATGTATAGATATATAAGATAATGATGTTAATAATAATAACAATAGTTATTTTTAATAATACTAATATTAATAGATGTAGAATAGAAATCTTGGTATTAATTATAATGTTGTTGATAAAAATGATAATAGTAATAAATAATATTGACAGTAATAACGATACCATACTCGATGTTGGCTCGATTTCTAAACGAGTTCACAAATTAAATATAATTATATTATTGCTAATAATTATGAATAGAAATATGATTTTAATAAATAATAATAATATGATCTTAATTAATAATATTAACAACTTAAATATTTATAAGAATAATGATACTAATAATAAAATTAAAAATAATACCATACTAAATTTTGATTCGGTTTCTAAACGAGTTCCACATATTAAAGATCTATTACTAAATAGAACATTTATAGTACTAATAATTAGAATTTATAATGATATACATTTTTATAAAAAGTTAATTATGATAATAATAATTGTAATAATAATAATAATAATAATAATAATAATAATAATAATTGTTATAAATAAAGAGTTATATATATTTAAATAGTTTTATACCAATTATACGATTTTTAACCATGATAATACAAAATCGAGAGGAGACTCGAACCCGAGACCTCTAGTCTAACAACCAACGTACAAACTACCCGATCGTTTATCTTCTCCCAAATCAAAACAACTCTATACGAGAACTAACAATATCAAAACCCAAATTATATTTACCTATTGACTGTACATAAGCTCGTGACTCTACACCGGGAAAGCCCGAGCCGAAACTGCCGAAGACGAGCCGAGGCCGATTCCGGCCACCTGAGTGCGCTGGAAAAACGAAGGCAGAGAAGAGAGAGAAGAGAGACGGAGAGAGAGGGCGAGAAGGAGAGAGAGAGCCGTGAGGGAGAGAGGGGCAGAGAGTACACGGCGGCCGGAGTTTCGGTCGCCGGAAAAACACGGGGAAAGGGGCTGCCGGGAGTGCGTGTGAGGGAGAGAGAGAGCGGCTGTGTTGTGTGTGTGTGTGTTGGAAGGGGTGGCCGGAGTTGGCGGCGGCCGAAATGGAGGTGTTGGTGGTTTGCTCATCGGAAAACGAGCAGGGGAAGAAGGGGAGTTGGCTGGAGAATGGGAGGTGGGTTCGGTGGTGGCTGTGGGTGATGGCGATCGCCGGAATGTCACCGGACGCTGGAAATCGGCGCCGGAAAACGCCAAGAGAAAGAGAGGGACGGCTGAATAATATGTATTAGGTTTAGGTTTTGTTTGGTTTATATATGTATAATATATTTTCATAAATGGCCCCTCAAGTTTGGTATTTTGTTTAAAACGAGTTTAAAGGTTCTAAAAGTTTATAACAACTTAATGAACATTAGTTTGAACCACTTATGTTTTTCTTGACGGGTCTATAATGACAAACATCGATTTATTGGTGATCGAGATATATAATAATATTACACAATAATTAAATAAGGTTCTAAAAATGTTTGGTCGGGTTTACAATATGAAAGTTTACGAAACAAATATTAATCGAGACTCAAATTTGACGAATGTCACATCGACCGTGTTTTAGAACTTAATTCTCATGATGATGTTTAGTACATGAAACATTTATAATTCATTAAGCTAATATGCATATAAAATCAAATAATTGAAGAAAACTAACCTTTAAGATTATGTAAGTAGAGAAGGGAAGAATTTATATGATGAGTATTTGGTGATTGTTGTGCTTGAATACAGACTAGAGAGCTCTTTATATAGGCTAGAGTCAAACATTGATGATATAGTATTATATTTTATTACACAATTTAATGACATAGATTCTTCTAGATGTGAAATTGTATCTACACACGCACAGACACACATACACACACACATATATATATACATATATATATAATACATTTATTAAATTTTTCTAAGCACATAAGTTTCATTATTTGAAAACATTAATACATAGAGTAAATGAAATATGAAAGAGATCAATCTACTTTGTTCATGTGAATAATTATATAAAAATTAGTTATAGTTATTTTTTAATAACAATTTTTTTAATCCTTGTCATTTGTATGATTTGAATTCAAGACCTACTAAGCCTAGGTGTTAAGTTTAAAGAATTTGTCTTTGTCAATTGACTCAACCCCATTAGTAATCTAAATTACTGGTAATTATAAAATATAAGTGAAAAATATATTATTACAATATAAAGTTTGTAGAAAAAAAGAGATAATATATAACTTATTATTAATTGTAACCGTTGCACTTAGAATTATTCAAATTTGGTTTAACTTTTTGAAATCTCATCATTATGCATCAATTAATTTTTTTTCTTGTTTTTGTTTACTTATTTAATTTTTTAGCCTTATCATATTTTCAAAAATAGTATATTATTTAAAGTTATTAATTATTATAACATGATCTTCTCATCTAGCTTTTATTTTTGTGCAAACAAAACAAGTTATTAAATGCCAAAATATACAAAAATAAATAGTTGTGTTATAATAAATTATTATAAAAATACAGCTTGTTATAATTGAGAAGATAAATTTCAAACTCAACATATAAAATTTAGAAAACGGTGACAATAAATTTGGAGAATAGTTTAGCACTTGAGCATAAAAAACATATGAAAAAAAATTATAATTAAGGATTATATGCATTATATTAGTTATATTTAAAAATACTTTTTAAACTCTATACTTCGTTTTGTATTAAGTAAAATAAATTTCTAAGAAAAAATACGTTTTAAACAAGAGAGTTGGTATGTTAAAAAACGAGGTGACGTGAATTAACAAATGTAAAATTGATTGACTTGATATCATAAGTGGTAGCACACCACATAAAAGTAAGATCTAAAGTGTTAATTTTAGTATATCAATAACATATGATAAATGTTAGTAAATCACTCATATCTGATAAATGTATAATGATTTGATATTATATAAGTTAGAATAATAATATGATATAATTGATATATACACAATTATATCTTAATATAAGATACAATATACCTTACTATGTTATTATATAATGTAATATAATTTGATATGATACTGTAAAATATTATATAATATCTTTTTGACTTGACTAAAATCAAATAACTAATTTGTAACATCTCGAATTTTCAAATAATAATATTTTACATATTATTTCTTATAATGAAAAGTTACTTGAGTAAATAGATAAATAGTAAAAAGGTAAAAAGGGAAAGATAAGGAGGTTAATTAAAGATAATTAATCATGGACTAAAAACGAAAGATGGGCCTTAGGTCCATGGGCTTAAGGGAGTATAAGTACCCCTTAAACCCTAAATCTTTCCATTTTCATCCAACTTATCCATCTTATTCTCTCTACACCTCCCTAACACACACACAACCCTTCCATTTCGGCCGCAAGGAAGAAAGAGGAGATCCAAGATCAAACGAGCATAGGTATTTGATTTATCTTCATTATTCAAGCTAGACATACGATCCAGGTTCTTAATCAAGCTAGCCGTGACTTGCCAAACGTTTAAAGGTATGTGCTTTAGCCTTAAAGGTTACGTTTGTATGAACGTTTAGCCATGAAAATTGAACATAGACTAGATCAGGTCTAGATAAATCATAAAGTTTCAAACTTGATGATTAATATGGACGTAAAGGACTCATGGTTAGATACGGTCCATGAATGAAACCCTAGATCTAGCTTAAAGAAAGTTTTTAGGATTAAAGGTTCAATCTTTATGACTAGGATGGGTTAGATCTTGAATCCGTGAGGTTAACGGGTTGATAACGAACTTAAAACGGTTAAGGAAGATTGAGGTTTAAATGATTAATGGACAAAAAAAAATATATGAACTGGATGCATCAGACCTGAGGTCTCGGCCTCCTTGAGTTCTCGGCCAGGGTGAGATCTCGGTCGGAACAGAGTTCTCGGTCGAGGTAGGTTCTCGGTGACCCGTGTTCTCAGTCAAGGACACGTGTTCTCGGTCAAGGAAATGTGTTCTCGGTCAAGGACATGCGTTCTCGGTCAAACATGGATTTCGGTCAAACTTTGGTTCTCTGTCAATAGGGGTTCTCTGTTTAGAGTTCTCGGCTGACCCAGTTTTCTGTTTGGGCCTGATCCTAGTGGGCCTAAGTGCTTTAATGGAAAGTTTGGGCCTGACCTTACCGAGTCCACAAACTTTAAGTCCATAACCCATCAAAACTAAGCAAGCCCAATTTAGAAAAATATTTTAAAATGTTAATGAAAAATGTGTTAAGACAGTCAATGAAAATAAAATTTTCCCAAGCTGACCTGGCAGCTTAACCCCAGCCAGAGGCTCTGCCCATTGGACCCCGCTAGGGGCTGCCGCCCCTAGAACCCTGCTGCCAGGGGCGCTGCCCCCGGACCCTCGTTCGTTGTGGGTTATATAAAGATATAAATACGATATGGGTAGTAATAGTTAATTGATACATGTAAATATTATACAGTTAGCCGTGCACAGCTCAAGAAAGGGATTATGATTAACGGTGAACGTAACCGCATTCAGGTGAGTTTCTAGCCCCATTCTTTGTTACGTTTTCGGGGCTGTGTGCATACTCGATTTGATTAGTTAATACACTTACCTTAAGTGGTAAGTGTATGCCTATTATGATATATGTGTATGTTATAAAAGAATGCTTGACGGTACATGAATGATCTTCGGATATTGCATGTACTGTCAGGAGATAGTTAGATGATGTGATTGTTTATATATATGTTGTATGTATGAATTATGTACGTTATAGAATATGAGGATGAAATAAAGTATGTAAAATATATAAATGAAAAGGAAAGTATGATATGAAGGAATTGACGGTAAAGGGTGGCAGACCCTAATAATATCTGTGAAGAAGGGTGACAGACCCTAATAATATCTGTGAAGAAGGGTGGCAGACCCTAATAATATCTGTGAGGTTATAGGGCGAAAGGCTCTTTAAGGGTGGCAGACCCTAATAATATCTGTGAGGTTATAGGGCGAAAGGCTCTTTAAAACGTATGATTATGTATGTAAAGAATTATAAAGTATGAAGTATGACAGAAAGAAAGTATGAAAGTAAGAATGAAAGTATATGCACTTATGTATGTATGAAAGAAAGTTAAGAAGGTTAAGTATGTAATGTAAGAAGGTATTGTATGTTATGTGATTAACTAGAACTCACTCAGCGTAGCTGACTTTTAGTATGCACGCAGGTGAGTAGAATGAGACAGTTAGCTTGAGGAGGACACATGGCAGAGTGGATGAAGCTGGCATCTGAGGATTTTGGTTAAGATGTTTTATCACTATATTTTACGTTATGTTTTAAAAAGACAAATTATGGATGATTGTAACGAATGGTTGACTATTTTATTATTCCGCGAAAGTTTTTAATTAACTCTGATCTTAGAACTGTGTTTATGAATAAATCCAACGTCCAATTGTGAGGCACCGGTAACGGGGCTTTACATAATTTCACTTTTACATGTTAGTTTGTTTCTCATCATGTTTTTCTTTTTTTGTTTTTTACATAAAAACAACCAAGTCCTTCTTTAAAATGAAAATTTGATAATTTTTGGTTTAGGACAACGGAGTCGGGTTAAGACTTTATTTGGGTGCTAGTGTGATGCAACATTTCACTAGGTAGTTGTTAGAAAAAAAGGGTGTGCATAAAACCGAAAAGACCGAGTCGGAATCGAAAAAACCAAAAAGTCGAACCGAAAAAAATAAACAGAACTAGAAACCGCGATTCGGTTTTGAACTTTAGAAAGAAACCGAAATATTGGTTTCGGTTCGGTTTTGTATTTGTAAAGAAACGAAAAACCGATCCGAACCAAAATACAAAAATCAAAATAATCACAATATCTTAACCGTAACCATTAAAACAAAATCTTATAACGACTATTTGTCTAGTTTTAACATATGGTTTATAACAAATATATTTAGTTTATACATATACTTAATAACTAAGAATATTGGTACCTTCGGTTTTGATTTTGAATTTTTATTTTAAATGTATCTTTTATTTGCTTTTAATATCTGAGGTACAAATATTCAATATTCTATTAATTATTAGCTTATAGAAAAAAAAATGTCACGCCTAATTTCAATATCTTGGGTCAATTTTTTTCCCCAAAACTTGGCTTGATTAGTAAAACCGAACAAACCGCATTCAAAACCAAACCGAATTCAAAAACCGAATAAACAGAAACCAAACGGTTTTAAAAAATCAAAAAACCGAAAGTTTGGTTTTTGGTTCGGTTTTAGTTAAAAACCGCACCGAACCGCAGCACGCACACCCGTAGAAGAAAGTTTATTACTATTCCTATTTTTGTTACCTCAAACCAAAAATTGACATAGGATATTTATAATTGCATAGAATTTACCCAAGAAAAGTATATGCCATGACTATGTAGTGTTGTTATTCTTCCTGTAATGCAAAAGTTTATATAGTAGGATTATATACCATGAAAATTCAAAACAATACATGCAAAAGTTTATATAATAGGATTATATATCATGAAAAATCAAAACAATACGTTGAAGAAAATATGATATTCGGAATAACCGGGTTCATACACACTGTAATTACACCCTCTTGAAGGTGAAGGGCAACCCAAAATCCCACAAGCTAGAAGAGATATAATAAAGTGAATTATAAAATAAAAAAAAAAGCTTATATAGACGTAAATTTCTTTGTGTATTTGAAAAACCTACTCCAATCAAAGCTCACAGGGTTGATTATAGTGTTAGGCTTACAAGTTATGGTGATTCTTTAAAAAGAATCCACAAAACGTCAACGTTACAGTATGAGTAACATACATGAACAAACTTGTACGTGTAATATATGTACTAGGCTACTAGCATCAAGCCTTAATAACTAGGTACGTATATCGTTCTTTTGGAAGAAGACATTATTTATGCAAATCACATATATAAAAGTTAGATCGGTATAAGAGAATTATTGACTACAATAGGAAGTAACACTTGAATGAGATGTGTATGTGGACGTGTAGAGTGTATTGCCCGCTACTTATCATTTTATTAAACACATGTTACAAATATAGTAGCCAAATGCATTATCATCACATATTGTAGACACTACTCCATTGTCAAGCTCGTTTGAAAATAAAGTGTCATCCATCATCACTCATCTTCGATCTACTACCAATTTATGATATACACATCCACATATTTGCAAAAAACCTAGTTCTAGAATTCGATATAGTTACTTTTTTTAATTTATAATTGGCATTTGGCTACTATATTTGTAACAATTTGACTTCACAAGGTTACGAGGTTTAATATATTTTTCTATTAGATATGTTGCACATGTCAATGTTACCTTATGTTTATTGCGAAGAATCATGGATATTCTATCCAGTTAAAGATTACGATCATGAGTTTTTCAATTCAATTTATACTCATGAATAAAATATTTTGTTGGAACATTTATTGTTTAAAGTTTATAATTGAGAGTTTTCAACCCCATTGTGACCCTAAAAATATCTATTGCAACCATCATCTAATAATTTTATTTACTGAAATACCCATATTAAGTTCATCTTGTTTTGATCATATTAAGTTTACGATTAAGAGTTTTCAAACCCACTTATTCTCTTCTGTCTTATTTTATTGTACTTAAATTAGTAGAAGTGTTTGTGATTAATCCTATATTCGCATTGGCACAAAATATTTTACCTTAGAAAATATAATTTAGTTATAAAAATGAAAATCTTAACGAGTAAAAGAAATAAGTCAACTTAAAACCTTAGCTAGACATGCTCCCATGTCTTTTCTGCGTGTAGTTACTTGCGCAATGAACTATGGACAAATGGTGCATAGCTTAGTGATGTTGATGGGGCTCGATATCTTGAATTAATGAGTTCATGTTATTCAGGATTTAGATGTATGTTACAAAAATTGGATCAAATAACAATTGCTTTATTTAGTTTTCAGGTAACATGTATATTTGGGTAAGGGTTCTTTAGGTACATGTGAGGTCGGGTGTGTTATTCAGCTATGGGTAAAATCAACGACTTAGAATGGGCCAATTTAAAACATATCCAATTTGGCCCGGTCAACTTTTTAGCAAAAGGTTGCATTAGATCATCTAATTCAACGTTTATGTTGAACTTGATTTACGATCAGATTCATCATATTCTTTTAGGTTTTTCTTTTATAGTCGCATTAGGCTATTTGCAGTAGTGATAGAAGCCTTTGAATGCAGCCACAAATGGTGATTTTGATGAACTGGTCTTTACTAGTCCACCTCTAGTTGTTGATCGTCGGCCTTCCATAAACTCAAGTAAATCTTCATATGTTGATTGAACAGGAATCTTTAGTTGATTTAAGAAGTCTAACGCCTCAACAAACGTTTTCTTCTAAGCAACCACAAAAGCTTGAGAAATGAAATTTGCCCTGTCAATAGACATAAATAGAGAGATTGCATTAACATGTAATCAAGTAGTCATGAAGCAAAATGTTACATTTAAGTCAGGGTTTTGAGTATGCATGTATGTATGTTTATTTTTATTGTGTGTGTATTAGTAGCACATTAATGAGAACATATATACTACATTAGTGTACTGCTAATAATGTAATGTCGGTTATCCTTCGATGGTTATTAATAGAGCTTAATTTATCCAATAATGACTTATGAATCACACTATATTCTTTGGTGGTAGATAATGAAACACATAATATAAAATTATAAATCCTGACTTACCAATGTTCCATAGCATTCGAATTTTCTCTACATGTGTTGCCACTTACTAGGCATAAAACAAATAGGTGGAGTTACTCATAGTTAATTAATCATCACGTAATCGGATTATGCCAAGCAAATTTAGCGTGGCAAGTTAACCCTCATTGGATATATCGAATTTAGATTCGTTGTTCCATAGATTCTCTTCTAAATATGAGTATCTATTATATAAACCTAAATACGTACTTGCTTTACTAGATTTTTCAATACGTCATAATATACAACGTTAACCAACTTGGATTTTCGAGTTCTAAGTAAAATAAGTTATTCTATTTAGATGCTCGTGGTACTATACAGTTGACAGATGTTGACTTGGTAAACCCAAATTGATATAAAGTTATATCAATGGGATAACCCAGTTTCATATATATATACTAGGTTAGTTACCCGTGTAGCACACAGGTTAAAATAAGTATTTTTTTTTTAAATAATAACATAGTGTGAAATACAAAACGATGTATCACATATATAAAGATATATTATACAGTAAAAAAATTACACATTACGCAATTTGGAAATAAAAAGCTGTTAGAAAATTCATAAATCATAAATATTTCTTTGTTATTTTCTATATCAAAACTTAGTTGTAAATGGCTACTTTAATAAACCAACATGTGGATCAAAACTCATTTTAATCTTAAACTGTTTTGACATAAACAATGTTTGATACTTTAACCGGTTAAAGAAACCACTCGTTTCGTATTGGTTACCTAAAAAATCTAATATTAATAACTAATGCAAAATATTTTATATTAAAAAAATTAACATATTTATGATGATATTAATTCTTTTAAATTATGATGAAATTATTAAACATTGAAAATGAAGTATTAAAAAGAGAAATGTATTTAATATGAGAGAGAGAGGGGGGGGGGGGGGGAATTTTGTAAAGATCAACATAGTGATGATATATGACATTTAAAAAGCTTTATTTATTAAATAGTGTATATATATGTAGTATATATATATATATGTCTTGTTTTATTTTTCAAACATATAATATATCTATATATCCAAAAATAGTTTTCTATATGATCAAACATACAATTCCAGGGGTTAAATTGAAACTTTTGGATTAAGGTTTAACCCAGCTTCTCTACTACATATATGAGGCCCATATGCATGTTTATTTCCATCCATCTCTAATCCTTTCTTCCGTTGCCATTGTGCCCAAATCTCCGCTCTAATCTCTTTATGTCCCTCAAAGATCGACCGATGATAAATCTGATTGATGTAAGCTATTTCCGTTTTCAATCATTACATATATATATATATATATTTATTTATTTATATATATATCATGTAACTGTTGCTTTGATGGTTTTGTGTTCTAATCATCATCTTGTTTGTGTTGACAATCTATTCGGATCATATAGAATAATAACATGTTGATTGTTTATAGAGTGGCTGCAGATCGAGGTATTGTTGTTGTAAAATCAAGTTGTTCTTGTTAAATGTATTAATTAGTTTTAAGATTTAGTGATGAATTAATATTTTTCAATGAAATTAATGTAGTTGGTGGTTTCCATCGATTGGCCGGAGATTACCAACTATGGGATTGGTTTCTACCCAGAATCCATTATCCCCGTGGACAACATGATCAAGTATGCTTTACTTACTCTCTGCGCGGTCTCGAATATTTTTTCTTCAATGGTTACTATGTTAAATGTGATGTGTTATCACAACTCTGATATTCAATGGTTAATATATATTAAGATTTGACATGTTTTTTATTACATTGATCACCATTTTGGAAGATTTAATGTGCCTTTAATCACATTGACCATTGTGTTTTAAATTTCCAATCTTCACTCCAATATGTATTGGAAAAACTTAATTTCTTTCTGTTAAAAAGTTAGTTTTAGAAGATTTATTGTGTTTTTAATGCTTATGCGTGCAGTCGATGATTAATTCGTGCTGTTGAGGCCTAAAGAGCCTAATACGGACGCGTTTGTTGCTCGTGTGGTTCAAGTAAACGAGGAAATGGTTGAAATCCGATGGTATTACCGGCCAGAGGAGACAAAGGAAGGGAGGAAAATATTTCATGGTAAGAAGGAGGTCCTCTTGTCCAATCATATCGATACGCAGAGCACACGAACCATCCAAGGGAAGTGTATTGTTCATTCATGGGAGGACTATATAAATCTAAGTGCAATTAGTGTGAAGAATGATTTAGACTCTTTTTATGTAGTTTATTAGTAACATAAGAGTCAGTGTGTAAAATGTTGTAAATTATAAACATTGTGCCGGTCTGTATACATTTATCATGATGAATATATTCTTGATCCATCAATAAAAATTGTTTTTAATGTTTCATTCCTGTTTTGTTTCGCTCTTGATGTTTTATTGAATGATTAATATTTAATAATCTCCGTCTCGGACGGGTCTAATTGACCACCTACACGTTTTTGTCTTTTTCTAATAAGTTACTTTTATAAACAAAAAGTAATATTGTTACAATTAATGTTTATTTTAAATTTGGAAAATAAAAATCTACTTACTGTTAAATATTTATTTTGGTGTTCAATGGCTCTAAATGGACATGTTGAAAACTAAAAATATATAAAGACGACAATTATAGTATAAAGTCATCCAGATTTTAGTTTTGTAAATATATAAATAAATTTTTTTAATCTATACATTTAATTTAGTTTTTTATTTGTACTTATGAAAAATAAACTTCTAAAAAACGAAAAATAAATATTAACAAGAGAGTGGATTTAACGTGCAAGTGATTGTGTAAAATAAATGGGTGTAAACGTGAGTTAACAAATGTAAAATTGATTGATTCGATATCATACGCGGTGGCACCATACATAAAAGTAGGGACTAAAGGGTTAATTTTAGGAAAACATTAATATATGATATGGTAGATGTAAAATGATTTAATACTATATATAATTTAGCATAATATGATATGATTTAATATTCAATCATCTTTTAAAAAAGATACCGTCATGTGATATGATATGATACAAATGATATGATATGATGCGATATCATTTGATTCGATACCATACGATATCATTTAATATGATATCATATGATACGATAAGATATAATATGATGTAACATAATTTCATATGATTAATATGATATTGTAAAATAATAGTTTGACTAAAAAAACTATTTGGGGGCGGTTCGCGGAATTTTTTGAATGAATTGGAATTAGAGCTGGAATGGAATATTTGGAAAATCTATAAATGTGTTCTCTTGGTAAGTTGTTTAATGGAATTGAAATTCTCCATATCTCCTCTAAACCCACCGACCCGTCCTAACAAACCCAAGCCCCCCCCCCCCCCCAATCCCCCCACCCACAGTCCCACACCCGCGCAAAAAAATGATAAAATAATAACTTTTTTCTGGGATGGATGGTGGGAGAAAAAAATAAATTCTTGCTTAAAAGTATAAAAAACAAAAATAAAAATTTAGTAAGCTATGTCTCAAGAACTTATGGTGAGACCCACACACCTAGTTAAATAAAACCCACACACCTAGTTAAATTTTTTTATTTGCTTAATAAAAAGAAAAACAAAATATAATTGGAGGGGGGCCACCCTTCTAAAAAAAAGGTCTTTTGTTTTTTTAAAAAAACAAATTAAAAAAAAATTTCGTGAACCCACCTTCATCCCAAACCAAAGAATCAATTTGTTTCTTAAAAAAACAAATAAAGAAAAAAATTTGGGTTCCACTCACCTACAGTTTTTTTTGTCTTCACACGATCATAACTCTCTGCGTAACACACAGTGTGACAAAAACTCGGGTGGGCTCACGGTTCAAACTGACAATCTTTGCATAAGGCCTAACTCAAATATTTTATTGCCAAAATCCACCCAAAGTGATACAAATAGTAATCGAACTTTTGTCTCAACTGGATAACTCAAGCCTCCTACCACAAGGTCACAAATAGTTCACCAATTGTTGTTAATAGCGCTTTATCCAATAATAATTTCCAAAAGCATACTTTATTTTCTAGTAGTGGATAATTAAACACATAATATAAATCCCGAGTAAGAAGTGTTTCACCGCGTTCAAATATTCTCTACGTGCATTGTCACTTACTAGCTAGTAAACAAAAGGTAGAATTCCTGGTAATTATTCACCGTGTATTACGTGAATACGCCAAGAAAATATAGCTTAACAAGCCGCATTGGGATATAATGAATGTTTACCTTCAGTTTATTTAGATTCGTTGTTTCCATAATTTTTGATTCTCTCCTAAATACGTGCATCCACTATATAAACCTAAACATGTACACTATTTTACTAGATTTATCAATGCTTAAAATATATATACAATATTAACCGGTCTTTTCAAGTTTGAAGTAAAAAAAATTATATTTAATTGCATATGTTTGTATAATTTGTTTAATTATCGAGGTTACTGAATGTTTCAACAGGACGGTTAGAATTAGTTTGTTGTTAGGCGCGCGTAGTATTATTTAGTTGCCATGTTGACTTGGTTAACCGAGAAGCGTCCGTATTTAGTTTTCGGGTAACGGGTTTATTTGGGTAAGGGTTCTTTAGGAACATGTGAGATCAGGTCGGGTGTATGATTCAGCTATGGGTAAATTCAACGAGTCAGAATGGGCCAATTTAAAACATATCCAATTTGGCCCGGTCAACTTTTTAGCAAAAGGTTGCATCAGATCATCTAATTCAACGTTTATGTTGAACTTGATTTATGATCAGATTCATCATATTATTTTAGGTTTTTTAAGGTCAGATTAGGCTATTTGTAGTAGTGATGGAAACCAGCTTTGAATGAAACCACAAATGGTGCTTTTAATGAAACCAGTCCACCTCTAGTTGCCGATCATCGGCCTTCCATAAACTCGAGTAAATCTTCATATGTTGATTTAATAGGAATCTATAGTTGATTCAAGAAGTCTCATGTCTCGTAGGATAGGTGGAAAACAAACTTTTTCTATCAAGCAACCACAAAAGCTTGAGAAATGAAAAACTGCCCCATCAATAGATATAAATAGAGAGATTGCATTAACACTAATCCATGTAATGTGGTTATCCTTCGATGGTTTTTAATAGAGCTTAATTTATCCAATAATATCTCATGAATCAAACTATATTCTTTGGCGGTAGATATTGAAACACATAATATAAAATTATAAATACTAACTAAGCAATGTTACATAGAATTTGAATTTTCTCTACATGTGTTGTGACTTACTAAGCATAAAACAAATAGGTGAGTTACTCATAGTTAATCATCCAATAATCGGATTATGCCAAGCAAATTTAGTGTGGCAAGCTAACCCTCATTGGATATATTAGATGTTTACCTTTATTTAGTATCTTTGTTTCATAGATTCTCTTCAAAATACGAGTATCTATTATATAAAACTAAATACGTACTTTCTTTACCAGATTTTTCATTACGTCAGAATATAAAACGTTAACCAACTCGAATTTTAAAGTTCGAAGTAAAATCAATTATCTTTAGTTAGAAGCTCGTGGTACTATACAGTTGACACATTATGACTTGGTAAACCCAGATTGATATAATCCAGTTTCATATTTGTCTTGTTTTTTTTTAAACATATAATATGTCTATATATCCAAAAATAGTTTTTTATATGATCACACATATAATTCCAGGGGGTAAATTGAAACTTTTGGATTAAGGTTTAAGTCCAGCTTCTCTACTATATATATGAGGCCCATACGCATGTTTATCTTCATCCATCTCTAATCCTTTCTTCCATTGCCACTGTGCCCAAATATCCGCTCTAATCTCTTTATGCCCCCCAAAGATCGACCGATGATAAATCTGATTGATGTAAGCTATTTCCATTTTCAATTCGTTCTCTCTCTCTCTCTCTCTATATATATATATATATATATATATATATCATGTAACTGTTGCTTTGATGGTTTTGTGTTATGATCATCATCTTGTTTGTGTTGACAGTCTTCTCGGATCGCATCGAATCATAACATGTTGATTGTTTATAGTGTGGCTGCAGATCGAGGTATTGTTGTTGTAAAATCAAGTTGTTCTTGTTAAATGTATTAATTAGTTTTAATAAGATTTAATGACGAATTAATATTTTTCAATGAAATTAATGTAGTTGGTGGTTTCCAACGATTGGCCGGAGATTACAAACTGTGGGATTGGTATCTGCCCAGAATCCATTTTATCCCCGTGGACGGCATGATCAAGTATGCTATACTTACTCTCTGCTCGGTCTCGAATATTTTTTCTTCAATGGTTAATATGATAAATGTGATGTGTTATCACAACTCTGATATTCAATGGTTAATATATATTAAGATTTGACATGTTTTTTATTACATTGATCACAATTTTGGAAGATTTAATGTGCCTTTAATCACATTGACCATTGTGTATTAAATTTCCAATCTTCACTCCATCATGGATCTGAAAAATTAATTTCTTTCTGTTAAAAAATCATTTTTAGAAGATTTATTGTGTTTTTGACTGTTTATGCATGCAGTCAATGTTTAACTCGTGCGGTTGAGGCCTAAAGAGCCTAATACGGACCCTTATGTTGCTCGTGTGCTTGATGTAAACCAGAAAAGGGTTAAGATCCGATGGTATTACCGGCCAGATGAGACAAAGGAAGGGAGGAAAATATTTCATGGTAAGAAGGAGGTCCTCTTGTCTAATCATATCGATACGCAGGGCACACGAACCATCCAAGGGAAGTGTATTGTTCATTCATGGGAGGACTATATAAACCTAAGTGTAATTAGTGTGAAGAATGATTTAGACTCTTTTATGTATTTTGTTAGTAGTATAAGAGTTAGCGTGTAACATGTTGTAAATTAGAAACATTGTGCTGGTCTGTAAACAATTATCATGATGAATCTATTCTTGATCCATCAATAAAAAAATGTTTTTATTGTTTCATTCCTGGTTTGTTTCGTTCTTGATGTTTTATTGAATGATTAATATTAATAATCTCCGTCTCGGCCGGGTCTAGTTGACCACCTGCACATTTTTGCCTTTTTTTAATAATAAACAAAAAAAAAACAATATTGTTACAGTTAATTTTTATTTTAAATTTGAAATATAAAAAATCTACTTACTGTTAAATACTTATTTTTGTGTTCAATGGCTTTAAATAGACATGTTTAATTAAAGGTTAAAATGTAAAGACGACAATAATAGTTTTGTAAAGATATATTAAAATGTTTTTAAAATATACATTTAATTTAGTTTTGTATTTATGTAAAATAAGCTTTTGTAAAAGGAAAAAGAACTATTAAAAAGTGAGTGTATTTAATGTGTAAGTTATTGTGTAAAATAAATGAGAGGTGAGTTAACAAATGTAAGAGTGATTTGATATCATACGAGGTGACACCATACATAAAAGTAGGGACTAAAGGGTTAAGTTTATGATAACATTAATATATGATATGGTAGATGTAAAATGATTTGACACTATATAATTTAGCATCACATGATATGATTTAGTATTCAGGGTAAGTTAAATTACGGATGGAGACAAAAATGAGAAATATGAGAAGTTTTTATGACCACGCAATAAACCCTTAAAAATAAGTTCAAAAAATAATAAAAAATCATAATTTAAAATATAAACCAAAAATGAAAAAATTTTAAAAAACTAAAATGTTTCCCCCGTAATTCCTTTAAAAAAATCTTCGAAAAGACACAATGTCGAGATTAAAGACACAATAACGAAAATGAACAAAAGACACACTTATAACTAAAAAAGACAAAATAGATCGCAAAATATAACACAATATCAAGAAAAAAAAGACACAGTGTCAAGAAAAAAAGACACAATCAATGACGAAAATAAACACAAAACACAATTATAAATATAAAGATACAATGATTTTTTTCACTCTTCATTGTGTCTTTTTTTTGAGAAAGAGAAAGACAGTGGAAAACATTTTTATGCTTTTAGTTATTTTGTTTTTTTATTAAGTTTTGAGTTATGATTTTTTTTAAAATTTTGAGAGGTTTTTTTATATGGCTACAAATTATTCTAATCATTCTCATTTTTGTTCTCATTTGTATGAAAACGTGACCCTTAATATTCAATCATCTTTTAAAAAAGATACAATCTGATAAGATATGATACAATATGATATGATACGATGCAATATAATTGATATACGATACGATATAATATGATGTACCATAACTTCATATGATTAATATGATATTGTAAAATAATAGTTTCACACAAAAAAACTATTAGTGGACGTTAGGTTCGCATAATTTTTTTGAATGAATTGGAATTGAATTGGAGTTGGAATGGAATTTTTGAAATCTATTAATGTGTTCGCTTGATAAGTTATTTAATTGAACTGGAATTCTACACATCTCCTTTTAACTCACCGGACCGTCCTAACCCTCCCCCCCCCCTAAAAAATATGGTTTAAACGGTAAACAACCCAGCCGAGAAACCAAACCGATGACCAGTTTAAACGGTTTCAAGGTTTTAAACCGAATGATGAACACTCATAATTGTTACGTGATTAATAGATTCCACGTTCAAAAACCCGCTGCTTATATATATTTATATATATAAAAGGGTTCAAATAAGAATAAGAAGTTTCCTAGGAATGGTAAGAACCAATAAATTTTTGACATTTGGCATTACAAATGACGTTGAAAGAACAATTTTAGGAAACTATGTCGGTTATTGGTAATTTTAAATCTCAACCATTGATTAACATGATCCAATGGGTATGATTTATTCATAGTATTTTTAGGAAACTACTTATTTTTAGGATAACCCTCCCATATATATATATATATATATATATGTATAGTTTTAAAGTAAAAAAATGGTGGCCAGAGGGGGGTTGTAAGGGTGGATATGTATTTAAGTCGGGGATCTGGGTATGTAAGTTTATTTTTTTCTTGTGTGTTAGTAGCACATTAATGATAAGAGCATATATAAAGTTATTAGTGCATGTGCTATTAATCTATTTTTCTTCTATTGAAAGTTTGAAACAATGACTTTTTTGTGTATTAGGTCACCGTACTCTTCACCATTGTTCCAATCTTGTTAGACTATGTTGTATTAACCCTACCCACATTAACTAGTATTTTACCCATCCGTGGACGGGAACATCAACTTGGAAATGTGATGACTACTTTAATTCAGTATCATGAATGAAGACAGGTCTAAACCATATAGTATATGTTTAAAAAAAAGCTCAGTTGGTCTAACTTAAAAAATTAAATGACCGACTTCAACTCCTCACTCAATGTTGTTGCAGTTAAAATCTCATACATTTCATTCCCAAGACCAGCTTCTGATGTATAAAACTAACATAATCAAGTCAAAATTGTTAAAGGAGTAGAATAACACAACTTATAAATAATCATGTCCTCTTCTTTGATGATTTAGTTGAACTTCCATCCTTCTTGCTACTGCTGATTCTTGTCTTTTTCCTTCCCATGTTTTCCCCTTTCGCTTTACTCGACTTACCGTTAAGCACATCACCCGACAGTACCATTCCACCCTTGTTCTTCAAAGCGCTCTCAAACTCCACATCCTTGTCAGCAATCGCGCGTCTTTGGAGAAACTCGGGGTTCAACTCAGCATCACTGTTGCTTTATAATCATCCTAAAATACAATCACAAAACAAATTTAAGTTCAAATATCTATTATCAAGACAATTGACATCAACAGTCAACCTTACAAACCTTGACTTTTTTTTGCAGCATCACTGTTGCTTTATAATCATCCTAAAATACAATCACAAAACAAATTTAAGTTCAAATATCTATTATCAAGACAATTGACATCAACGGTCAACCTAACAAACCTTGACTTTTTTTGCAGCATCACTGTTGCTTTATAATCATCCTAAAATACAATCACAAAACAAATTTAAGTTCAAATATCTATTATCAAGACAATTGACATCAACGGTCAGCCTAACAAACCTTGACTTTTTTTGCAGCTTCACTAAGATCCTTTTCCACTGTAATCTCGTGTTCCTTCAATTCCACCTGAAATTAAATAGTAGACAAATATGTACAACAATTGTTAGACAACCATTTAAATAACTAAATATGAAGCTTTCTAGAAGAAATGAAAACAAAACAAACCTCGATGACATAATTAAGAATATCTGGAAGATGATTCTTTGATTCATTACCAGGACCTGCACATAAAATAAATAAAGTATAATAAAATACATACTAAATATAAAAAAAATGTCTGCAGAACAATGGCGAAGGATAGTGAGGGCTACCTATCATTCGTTCATCTATGTTTAGTTATATACGTACGTTTATACTCCTTTATATGTGTTAATCTATCTCAGCTTTGTTCCTCGTTTTTTTATGTTTGTTTACACTCGCGAAGCGTTGATTTACGTTCGCGAGCCGTTCATTTAAATTGTCATCAAAAGAACATATATAAACATGAACACATTTATTTTCTTAATGACTAAGCATGAACAAAAATAAAACGTGTTCTTTAATTTATATACGTTTGTTTTCATTCCTTTATATTTGTTCATCTATCTCAATTACATTCGTCTGTTTATGTTCATTTACGCTCGCGAAGCGTTTGTTTACGTTCGCGAATGGTTTTTCATACTGCCATCGAACGGACATATATAAATATGAACACATTTATTTTCTTAACAACCGAACACAAACAAAAAAACGTGCTTGTTTAGTTATATGCGTTTGCTTATATTCATTAATATTTGTTCATCTATCTCAGCTATATTCATTTGTTTATGTTTGTTTACGTCCGTGAACCATTCGTTCATACTGTCATTGAACAAACATATATATACATGAACACGTTTATTTTCTTAATGACCGAACACAAATATTCCTTAATATTTGTTCATCTATCTTAGCTATATTCGTTTGTATATGTTCGTTTACATTCGCCAAAACGTACGTTTATATTGTCATCGAACATACATAAATAAGCATGAACACGTTAATTTTCTTAATGACCGAACACGGACAAAAATACCCTGTTCTTTTATGTGTTCATTTGTTTGTTAAGATAAAGGCAAACGAACGAATACGAACATGCCCCGTACGTGTTTATTTGGTTCATTTACATACCTATTGAAACAAATATTACCTTCAATATCAACAAATCTCTCACAATGGTGTTGGTAACCGTAAGCGTAAGCGTAAAAGAGACCATAATATGAATGGTATCTCTGCGAACCAAGTGAAGATGAAACTAAATGGCTCTAGAAACTAATCAAACCACTGACAAAAATAAACTTATTAGACACAAAACGAAAATTCTTGAGAATGTAAAAAATAAATTATAAAACCACATTTACCTCCTAAAGATATGTGTTTCCAATCCCGGTAATGTAGTCTAGGAAGAAGAACCTATCATACACAAACATATATAAAGCAATTAAAATGAATAATTAACATAATTATGAACAATGAAAGTGGGATAATAAGTAAAGTGACACCTACAATTCGAATACAACAACTGTGACATTTATGAAGAACATTTTGAGGTAGTCAACTGCCACTATAAAACCTGCATCCAAATATGTTTATCAGTAGTGAGTTGTTTAAGAAAACGACATAGAACAAACTTTTCATGAAAAATGATTTAAAGTTCTAAGCATTAGGTTTATCAATGAGCTGACTTCTACTACTACTAAACTAATAAAAGATCATTAAGAACCAAGCATGATAAAGATGATTATTACAACCTAAATACAATGCCCATCCCCAGACACATGTTTGACAACAGTTAGTTATTTTGTTCTTATTACTCAATAAACATATAATCACTAATATCCCAAAAACAAATACTTAATTTCCCATAATAACCTCCCATAACATCAAACAAATATCCTAATAAAATCTACTAATATAACAGCAAACGAATATCCAAAAACAATATCCCTAAGTTTGCAAAACTACTTATATCCCAAAAACAAATACTTGATTTACCATTAAACTTGGTAGGTCTTATTGAAGCATAAGAGTTAGAATTGAAACAACAAAAGGTTAAATAAATTGTATAAATTAACATGTCGGAGTAGAAAGAACCGTGAGCAAGTAACAAAAGTAGACGATGATAAATAGTAGAAGTTACAAAAGTGCTGCTCATGTATACAGATCGACGTGGGTAGGAAAAAGGGGAGTGAAGGTAACCGTCCGGTAACTGCTGAGAATAGGTAACCACTATGAAAACTGTCGATTAAGTGGTAACCACTATAAAAATATGAAACAAACAGACCTGTCTCATTTCGTTAAGACCAATAGCACCACTGTTGTCTACATCAATGACACGAAATTGATCTTTGAGATCAGATATCTCTTCTTCACAAGCGTCCTAGCCAATGACAATTGTCACATCAAACATAATCTTTTATCACTTAATATTCATAATCTAGTTCGTGTGGTAGTGAGGATCAAAACCAATGCTTACCGGTAAAGCAATATGTTTTAGATCACTATACTTTACATCATCTTATAAGTTATATCTCCTGCAATATCAAAAATGAATATAAAAATATATCTAAAACATGTATACACATACATAAGGCCAGTGCATCAGTTGATAAAGATAGCCCAGATTCAATTGGTCAAAGACAAATGGGTCGTTTTTAATTTCTGATAACTTTTTGTATCAATCAAATTCCTGAATTGCCCTTATATGCAATTATGCAATTGGGAATACCTGTAATGCCCCGTTCCCGGTGCCTCACATTTGGACGTTGGATTTACTCATTCACATGGTTCTAGTCATCAGAGTTAATAAAAACATACGCGGAATATAAAAACTTCATAAACCTTGCATAATAAATTCATAACATGTCTTAAAACATTCACTTTGTCTTTCCAAATTCAAAACATAACTTGTAAAACATAATAGGTCTTCAGATGCCAGGATTTTTGTTCTTCTGCCATGTGCCCGCTCACGCCAGCTGTCGCATCCTACTCACCTGCGTGCATACTAAAAGTAAGCTACGCTGAGTGAGTTCTAGTTAATCAAGCAACTTATCATACAACCACTACATGCATCATATACGTATCCGAAGACACGTAGCCCACTATCAGACCTGCTCACCTTACCATTTAACCTCTTATTCACCCTACCACTTAGCCACTTTAATAACGAATAACGTTATGCCACTTTGCCACTTCAATAACGTAATAACGTTATGCCTCTTTGCCACTTTAATAACGAAGTCACGTATAGGCTTACCCTACCACGTACTATCGTCATGCCACTAACACTCTTACTGGAATCTTGCCACTTCTATCACACTCTACCTCTACTTGTCTACAACACCCTTCAGATCAATACATCATTTACATAATAAATAAGTTACATCATAACATTTACACACACTACTAACCACTTGACAATCACTATCCTTGGCGATACGTGCAATATCCGAAGATCGTTCACGCACCGACAAGCATTATATAATAGCTACCTCGTATAACATCTATAGCATACACTTACCACTTAAGGTAAGTGTATTCAGACTTCACATCGAGTATGCACACAACCCCAAAAACATAACAAGGAAATGGGGCTAGAAACTCACCTGGATCCTGTTGCGCTCGCCGTTAATTGTAATTCCTTTCTTTAACTGGGCACGGCTAACTGTTAAATATATATCTTTGTTAATTAACCGTACAATTATTTAAGTTGGTATTTTAGTTAACCCAACATCTATCTAAATTGGGCTTGTTATACTGGACATTGGGCTCGCATGAGATGGCTTAATTGTTTTATGTCCAATGGTCACCATCTGGGCCCAACTGTTCAGGCCCATCCAAACTCAGACTGATCAGCCGAGAACTCTAGTAGAAAGCCCATGGTTGACCGAGAACCATAGTCTTAATCGAGAACTCGTGTTGACCGAGTTCTCATATTGGTCGAGAACCACCTAGCCGAGGACTCGGGTTGACCGAGAACTCGTGTTTTCCGAGTTCCCATTTTGGCCAAGAACCCTTGGTCACCAAGAATTCTTGCTAACCGAGTTCACATGGTGGCCGAAAACACCCAGCTCACTCATTCTTCTATCTTATGATTCTGTCTTGCCCAGATTACTTGATTCATAGCTCAAATCATGAACTTTTAAATCCTCTATCATCATCGCTCATACCCGTTTTACACCCATTACTATCCCGGCTTCAAGATCTATCTCGTTTTAGGCATAAAGCTTGGACCTTTATAAGTTTAAAACGTTCTAGGCTAGTTCTAGGGTTCATATATGCGCCGTACATAACCATAGGTCTATGGTGTTCATTTAAATCATCAAGTTTGAAGCTTTATGATTTATCTAGACCCGATCTAGTCTATGTTCAAGTTTCATAACAAACCGTTCATAAAAACGTAACCTTTAAGGTTAAAGAATGTACCTTTAGATGTTCCTAAGGTCACGGCTAGCTTGACTATGAACTTCCGGGTTGTATCTTGCTCTTGAGGTCAAGATCTCTCAATAATAAACGCTCGATCTAGGTCTTGGACCACCTTCTTGCTTGCGGCCGTAAATGGAAAGGATGTGTGTGTGTTTTGGAGGTGTAGGGAGAATAAGATGGATAAGATGGATGGAAATGGAAAGATTTAGGGTTTAAGGGGTATTTATACTCCCTTAAGCCCATGGACCTAAGGCCCATCTTTCCTTTTTAGTCCATAATTAACTCCATCTATTTAGCCTACTTATCTCTCTTTCTTTATTATTTATTATCGCTCCAATAACTCGTTTATTTCACCCAACGCAAATAATATATTAAATATTATTTTAGAAATTTCGGGATGTTACAAGTCTTCCCTCCTTAAAGAGGTTTCGTCCCCGAAACCCAGCTTATTCCTTGTAAAAGTAACACTTCTTATATTTGCACACTTTATTGAATCTCTTCCTCTTTAAGGGTCATCCTTCTTACTCCTGACTTGCAGTCATCTAGCGGTGATCATGTGTTTTAGCTATTAAGCCAGCTCGTCCATGAGGCCCTCGATGTACCGAGTCTCGTCTCGTCTTCCCAAGGAATCTTGTTTTATATAATAATGCTAACTCCTAAGGCGACGCTTTACCACTACACAACTATTTATCATAACCAACATGCATTCAAGATAATTCATAAGTCATTCATACGAAATCACAAG